>NC_134700.1:293110251-293292751 GCF_043290135.1 Rhipicephalus microplus
AAAGGCATTGCGACAGTCGCTTTTAATGCGCTTGTGGTGCACAATCCCCAGACCGTAGCCGATGTTGTAGCTACCTGTCAGCGCCTCGAGGAGCTTCAAACCACTCGGGTGCAACCTGATACGCCTGATCTCAGCTCGAGTCATGACACAACAGAGCTGCCTGCATTGATCCGCTCTATCATCCGCGAGGAACTTCATGCACAGGCTTCACCTCGCCCCCTTCATATACGAACGATGCCACCTGCTACTAGTTTACGCGACGTCGTGAGGGAGGAACTGGCATTGATCACAGGTACACCAGTTCCGAGTTCACATCCCGTGCCCATTCCAAGTTATGCTCACGTTGCTGCAACGACACCTGCGCCCCAGCAAAGCCTGGCCTCGATGACAATCTCACCAGTTCCGAGCTCATATCCTGTAGCCATGCCAACTTATGCTCAAGTTGCTGCTAGGACACCTGCACCCCAGCAAAGCCCAATGCAGCTACCAGCGGCCGAATTGCATGGTTCGCTCAGCTCACTCGCACCGCGACCATCTTCCCAGCCTCACAACGACTGGCGCACTTCGCGGCCGACTTGCTTCTATTGCGGCATCCGTGGTCACATTTCAAGGTTTTGCCGACGGCGTCAGCGAGACGAAAGACGAAGCCACGATAACTTTGAACGGGACGACTTCTACCCCACTGGATCACCCTATCACCGGCTGTATCCGAACAGCACACGTTGGTCGCCGTCTCCGCAGAACTTTGGCTCAGTTGGCAGTTCCCGTTTCTCACGTCGTCGCTCACCTTCACCAATGCGGCGTTCCTCTTCTCCTCTCCGACCTTCTACTTCAATTCCTGACCACCAACTGGAAAACTAAACAGTGCAGCTTCGGGAGGGAAAGCTGCATCTTTCGAACTGCGTCAAACTCCTCCGGACCGTCCATCGAATGTTTTGTTAGTGTACGTTGAAGGTATACAGACAGAGGCACTGGTAGACACAGGCGCATCACTTTCCGTAATTCGTGCAGACTTTTGTGCCCGCTTGAAAGAAGTTAGGACGCCATACGATGGCCCTCCCCTTCGTTGCGCAGATGGAGTCCCTATTCAGCCTTCAAGTGTTTGCACAGCCCGCGTTTTCATAGATGGCATCCTTCACCACATTCAGTTTCTTGTACTTCCTTGGTGCACTCAAAAGTAATTTTAGGATGGGACTTTCTATCTTCGGCATCAGCTTTCATATCGTGTCGTCAGCGAGTAATTGAAATGCCAGCTACTGAGAGTTCATCGGATGTCGATCCATACAGCTTCCGTTTCGTTGCTGCCGCTGATTGTTTCATTTCGCCAGGAGATGAACAAATTCTCACGATCACTTCGGATAATATAGTTAACGGTGACGTGTTCATAGCCCCATCAGTTCGCTCCAAACCTGCGGGGCTTACCATAGCACCCGGCCGTGTGCGGTTTAACGACAGTAAAGCGTTGGTCACCGCCTTGAGCCCAACTTCATCGCCAGTGATGCTGCCCCAAGGCACTGCTGTGAGCTGCTTCGCTGACAGCGAGCCTTTTTCGCTGGTTCCCCTTCACGCAGAATCAACGGCTTTGTCTGCTACAACTGATATGAAGGCTACCACTGATGCTTTAAATGACACCATAAGTCCTCTCCTCACTGCCGAGCAAAAGAGAGACCTCTTAGAGCTTCTCCAAAAGCACAGCCTTTTGTTTGACGTACATTCCAAATATCTGGGCCGCACCTCCGTTGCAGAGCACAGCATCGAAATCAAAGGCAGCTCCATTGTACGCCGCTGCCCATACCGTCTGTCTTCGGTGGAACGGCAAATCATTGAGCAAAACGTCACCGACATGCTCAAACGGGATATTATTCGACCTTCATCCAGCTCTTGGTCGTCTCCTGTGGTGTTGGTCCGAAAAAAGGATGGCTCTGTCCGCTTTTGTGTTGATTACAGAGCGCTCAATAAGATCACGAAAAAAGACGTATATTTGTTGCCACGCATAGATGATGCCCTGAACTCCCTACAAGGCACAGAATATTTCTCCAGCCTCGACCTCCGATCCGGGTATTGGCAAATACCTATGCGCGAAGCAGACAAGGAGAAAACAGCGTTTGCGACGCCTGACGGGCTTTACGAATTTAACGTCATGCCTTTTGGCTTATGCAACGCTCCAGCAACATTCGAGCGCATGATAGATACTATCTTACGTGGTCTCAAATGGAAAACCTGTTTGTGTTACTTAGACGACTGTGATATGTGTCGTGCGCGAAGCTTCAAAGTGCGCGCCATTCAAAGTGCGCGCCATACAAAGTGCGCGCTTGAAGCAGACAACGACGAAGGTAGCACGAGCGCTGAGTAGCGTGGCGGCGAAGGTACGAGAAGGAACGAGGAAGACGGGGCTCTCGACTCGGCCGTTGGGTTCCGGACCCGAGCCTAGTAACAGTCGAGCCCGGCCTACCTGCCACGTTCTACCTGCCACGGCCGTGCGTCGCTGACGTGCTGCGGCTTCAAGGCATCCTGTGCTTGAGGACACGCGGAGCTGTCGGGCTACGGGCACGAGTTCCAGCAGAGGTGTCCGGCCGGGACGCGGCCGGTGGTAGTGCCTGGTCTACCGCGCCAACTGGTCCACCTGGTCTACCGTGCGAGCAACGCGGAGCTGTCGGGCTACGGGCACGAGTTCCAGCGGAGGTGTCCGGCCTGTACGTGGTCGGTGGTGGTGCGTATACCCTTCAAGTTGCCGCCTCGTCTACCGTGCGAGCAACGCGGAGCTGTCGGGCTACGGGCACGAGCTCCAGCAGATGTGTCCAGCTGCGACGTGGCTGCGGGGGCGGAGCCTACCCATCAACTAGTCGCCTGGTTGACCGTGCGGACAACGCGAGCCAGCTCAAGACGTAGCAACGAACCTCGGTGAGACCGACCTCATGTCTTGCGTCCATGCTAAAAAGGAGGGACGGTTAGTTTAGGACTTTGATAGTTCACAGAGACAGTGAAGGATTCTTTAAATAGCCTGTCCATGTTATGTGTGTTCGTTTTTCGTGTGTATAAAGTGTGGCGTACAAACGGCCTCGTCTTTTCGTGGGAGTCTGGGGCGACGGCTCGGACACCCATTAACTAAGAACCTGCACGTTGCTATAACACCCACTGCAATGTAACACTGGCGTCCGCTGCGACAGGACGAGGCCATTTGTATCGCTTGAGTCAGGCTGACGATTAGTGAGGAAAAGATGAGCTCGACAGATTTAATGGCGTTGGCCATGCGCATGGGTTTGGAAGGTGCGGAATTGAAAACTTGGATTGATGAGCGAGAAGCTCGAGCTCGTGAGGAAAGGGCGGCAGAAAGAGAGGCGAAGAAGGAACAAATGCAGTTGCAATTACAAGTCGAGGATCGCGAACCGGAGAGGTTTACACAAACAGCGTCATTCGTAGTGATGGAAGAAGAGGAGGCAGATTCACCTATACCAGTTTACACTATTGACCAAGGGACTGGGGTGGAGACAATTAATATAGGTGAAGGGCTGGCTGAAGAGGAAGCTGCTGAGCTCCAGCGGATTCTGACCAAATACCAAGATGTGTTTTCCGAAATGCCAGGAAAGACCAATTTGCTGGAATGCCCGCTTCGACTGACAACACCGGATCCGATTTGCACTCCGCAGTACCCACTACCACTGGCGATGAAAGAAGTGGTTGAAAAGGAAGTTCGAGATATGCTCAAGCTCGGGGTGATTGAGCGATCCAATTCGCCATACAATTCCCCCTTGGTGCTAATTAAGAAGCCAGATCAAACTTATCGGACATGCATAGACTTTCGTCGCATCAACGAGGTGTTGATATCAGATGCGGAACCCATACCACGGACGGATATGATGTTCGCAGAGGTTGGGACCAAGAGGTTTTTCTCGAAATTCGATCTTACCAAAGGATACTGGCAAGTTCCACTGGAACTGGAGTCGAGATCGGTAACCGCATTTTCAACTCAGACCGGACATTACCACTTTATCTACATGCCATTTGGAATCAAAACTGCGTCTGCAGTGTTCACGCGTTTGATGAGAACACTTCTCCAAGGCCTCCCGAACGTAGCGCATTATATAGACGATGTTCTCATCGCTACTATGACATGGAAAGAGCATTTAGACACATTGCAGCAATTCCTGCACAGAGTGAGAGAAGCAGGATTGACTATCAAACCCCAGAAATGCGAAATCGCTATGACTTCCGTCGTATTTTTAGGCCATCGTTTAGGAGGAGGGACCATCCGAGCAGTGGATAGTACTGTCGAGAAGATTGCCAATGCACAAAAACCTCAAACAAAGAAGCAGCTTCGATCGTTTCTTGGATTGGCGGGATATTACCGCGATATGATTCCCCATTATGCGGAGAAAGCTCAGCCTCTCACCGAACTAACTAGGAAAAAGGAGAGAAATAAGATTTGTTGGAATCCTGAAAGAGAGGCGGCATTCGAAACACTTAAGCAAGCCCTTGCTTCTGGACCAATTGTAAAGGCTCCTGATCCGGAGCGAAGGTTTGTACTTCGGTCGGACGCATCTGACACCTGCATCGGAGCGATATTAATGCAGGAACATGACGGATTGTTACACCCTGTATCTTATGCAAGCCGCCAGTTGCTGCCCCGGGAAAAGAATTACTCTACCATAGAGAGGGAGTGTTTGGCATTGGTATGGGCGGTACAGAGGTTTCACATTTTTTTGTATGGGAACCAGTTTGTTGTACAAACAGATCACCAACCTCTACAGTACTTAGCCCGAGCCAAACACTTGAACAGTAGGGTCCTGAGGTGGAGCCTGGCATTGCAAGAATACTCATTTAGCATTCAGCATATAAAAGGGTCGGAGAATACCGGTGCGGACTTCATGAGTAGATTGTGAGCCAAGAGTTCGGACTTCATGCACTGTGATATTGGGTGTTGGACACTCAAAGTATGTCAGTGTATTTAACGGTGTTCTTGTGTATTTAGTAAATATTGGACCTCGACATGTGAACTATACAGAGGACATATACAGTGAAGGGGTTTACAGACCGCGCACGTGTCAGCAGTTTTTTTTTTTTTTTTTTTTAAAAAAAAGAAAGAAAAAAACTCATTTAAGGGGGGGCTTTTGTGATATGTGTCGTGCGCGAAGCTTCAAAGTGCGCGCCATTCAAAGTGCGCGCCATACAAAGTGCGCGCTTGAAGCAGACAACGACGAAGGTAGCACGAGCGCTGAGTAGCGTGGCGGCGAAGGTACGAGAAGGAACGAGGAAGACGGGGCTCTCGACTCGGCCGTTGGGTTCCGGACCCGAGCCTAGTAACAGTCGAGCCCGGCCTACCTGCCACGTTCTACCTGCCACGGCCGTGCGTCGCTGACGTGCTGCGGCTTCAAGGCATCCTGTGCTTGAGGACACGCGGAGCTGTCGGGCTACGGGCACGAGTTCCAGCAGAGGTGTCCGGCCGGGACGCGGCCGGTGGTAGTGCCTGGTCTACCGCGCCAACTGGTCCACCTGGTCTACCGTGCGAGCAACGCGGAGCTGTCGGGCTACGGGCACGAGTTCCAGCGGAGGTGTCCGGCCTGTACGTGGTCGGTGGTGGTGCGTATACCCTTCAAGTTGCCGCCTCGTCTACCGTGCGAGCAACGCGGAGCTGTCGGGCTACGGGCACGAGCTCCAGCAGATGTGTCCAGCTGCGACGTGGCTGCGGGGGCGGAGCCTACCCATCAACTAGTCGCCTGGTTGACCGTGCGGACAACGCGAGCCAGCTCAAGACGTAGCAACGAACCTCGGTGAGACCGACCTCATGTCTTGCGTCCATGCTAAAAAGGAGGGACGGTTAGTTTAGGACTTTGATAGTTCACAGAGACAGTGAAGGATTCTTTAAATAGCCTGTCCATGTTATGTGTGTTCGTTTTTCGTGTGTATAAAGTGTGGCGTACAAACGGCCTCGTCTTTTCGTGGGAGTCTGGGGCGACGGCTCGGACACCCATTAACTAAGAACCTGCACGTTGCTATAACACCCACTGCAATGTAACAACGACATCGTAATTTATTCTTCTACTTTTCCCCAGCACCTTAAGCGTTTGGACGAAGTTCTAACGTGCATTTCGAACGCTGGTCTGCAGCTCAATACAAGGAAGTGCCACTTCGCCAGCACAAGCATCAAAGTATTGAGTCACTTTGTCAGCAAAGATGGCGTTCGACCCGACCCCGACAAGGTTGCTGCCGTAATTAGTTTTCCACGTCCGGGCAATCAAAAACAATTGCGAAGTTTCGTGGGCCTGGCGTCTTACTTCCGTCGCTTCATCCGTCACTTTGCTGTTATTGCGGGGCCGTTACACAAGCTTCTGACGTCAGGAACGGCTTTCACGTGGACTGACAAGTGCGAGTGTGCTTTCCAAGCCCTTAAGCGTGCTCTGACATCAGACCCCGTCCTCTGTCACTTCGATGAGAGTGCACCCACTTTCCTGCACACAGATGCCAGTGGCCACGGAATCGGTGCTGTCCTCCTCCTGCGCGATGAAACATCACGTGAGCGAGTAGTTGCGTATGTCAGCCGCGCACTAACACCTGCGGAGCAGAACTACTCGATAACAGAGCAGGAATGTCTCGCTGTTGTTTGGGCCATCCAGAAATTTCGACCTTATCTGTATGGTCGTCACTTCACTGTGATCACCAACCCCCATGCCCTATGCTGGTTGTCCTCGCTGAAGAATTTGTCTGGGCGCCTCGGTCGCTGGATACTGTGGTTGCAAGAGTACACTTTTGACGTTGTGTACAGGTGTGGCAAACAGCATCAGGATGCTGACGCTCTCTCTCGCTGCCCTCTGCCACTTTCATCTCCAACCACGAATCCTCAATGCCCATCAGGTGATCAAGCGGCTTCCTATTCACCCACGTTATCACCCCTGGAAGTTGCTGGGTCACTATCTTTAAACAGCAGCGCCCAGTTTTCCGCGTGCCAACGTGACGACCCCTACTGTAACCGCATCATCGGATACTTGAATGGCTCGTCTTCTCCACCTAATGACAGACTACGCCGTCAGCTACGGCAGTTCAAGCTAGAGAACAACGTCCTGCAGCGCTATACTTGCAATGCGGATGGGCATCGGTGGGTGCCAGTACTTCCCCGTTCGCTGCGAAAACAAGTTCTCGAAGCATTGCATGACGACCCATCAGCTGGATATTTAGGATTCCAAAAGACCTACAACCGCGTTAGGAGCCGTTTCTTCTGGCCTGGTCTTTCTACATTTGTGGCTAATTATGTCGCTTCTTGCACACTTTGTCAACGCCGGAAACGACCAACTTCAGCTCCTGCTTGCCTATTACAACCCATTCCATGTCCCGATACACCTTTTGTCGTTGTCGGAATAGACCTCGTCGGGCCACTTCCTGTAACGCCAGCGGGCCACCGCTGGATCGTCACAGCTGTCGACCACCTCACACGATACGCGGAGACCGCTCCTTTACGCACTAGCTCCGCCTCAGACGTTGCCGCCTTCTTTTTAGAAGCCATTGTGTTGCGTCATGGTGCACCTCGCACGTTGTTGAGTGACCGGGGCAAGGCCTTCATATCGACAATTCTGGACGAAATCTTAAAAACTTGTGGCACAGTTCATAAGACCACATCCACTTACCACCCGCCGACAAATGGCCTGACAGAGCGATTCCACCGGACTCTAATCGACATGATATCCATGTACATCAGACTGAACCACGATAACTGGGACAAAATCTTGCCGTTCGTAACATTTGCACACAACACCGCTGTTCAACGAACCACTGGGTATTCACCTTTCTTCCTCGTCTATCGTTGTGCGCCATTCACCATTGACGCCTCTTTCTTCAACGTAACGACAGAAACGTCCACGACTACGCCAGAAAATTTCGTTTCCAAGCTCGCTGAGGCACGGCGACGTGCTCAACTCAACACGGAGGCCAGTCAACAAGACCGCAAGCAACGCTATGACAGCTTTCGTCGAAACGTCACTTTCTGTCCTGGAGATGAAGTATTACTTTGGACGCCTGTTCGCACTCCAGGATTGTGTGAAAAGTTTCAGTCACGCTTTCTCGGACCTTACGTTATTTCTGAACGGACATCTCCTGTCAATTAGCTTGTCACTCCCATCGAGGGTTCCTCGGACCGTCGTTACCGTGCCTCCGAGATAGTCCACGTTTCACGTCTTAAACCCTTTGTTCGCCGTACATTTCCCGCCTAAGTCTCGGCTGGGCCGGCCGCTCAAGTGCGCGGGGAAAATAAGTGTGAGCATTGTTTATGCTTCCCATCTTTTCATCTGTACATACTCACCATCACTAGTCAAGCTTAGGTTGTGGGGCACATACTCGAGACAATAAGGAAGAGTATATATATATATATATATATATATATATATATATATATATATATATATACGCCCACTGAAACTGACTGAACACCAAGTGCTAATTAAGAATGACATAAAAGCATGCCCATAGAAACATGTAACGAATGACTGCACGTTTTATTGCAAATTTTGAAGGAAGTAAACAAAACCACGTGATACGTTACTAAGAAAAAAATAACATAACGCTGTAATACAGCCCTGTAATTCATATAACATATTGTAAGCGGCCTATACAGACACAGAGCGCCAGTAGTGCATGCCTCTTCTTCTAGGTTGTCCCCCACGGTGGCTAGGGTGCTCGGCTGCTGGCCCCAAGGTCAGAGGGTCAATTGGTCATCGTGGTCGCATATCGATGGAGGCGAACTATGGTAGAGGCGCTGTGCGATGTCAGGGCACGTTAAAGAACACCAGGTGGTCGAAATTTCCGGAGCCGGCGTCTTTGATATTGATGTCGTGGTTTGAGGACGTAGAACCCTAGATGTATTACTATTATTATTACCTTTTTTCTTCTTCTTTTGCCTTGTTCGAATCACTGCGCAATTTGACACAGGGTAAACTGTAGCAGCTCGTTGAGTTTTCAACAAACGGATCAATTTCAAAAAGTTCGAAAAGTCCATTTGAAATCCTAATAAATACGACCAGCCTTATGAACGATTATTGTAGCTGGTAAAACACATTAGGCGCGCTGAAATGAATGACTAAAAAGTTCGCCAGATCCCAAGTACCTGGGAATCGAAGGCGAAGCATGCGGAGGGAAGGTGACCGTGTTGGAATTTTTTTATTGAGCGACACGTGATGAAATGACGGTAAGATATATACAAATGTTGCAAGCGCAGACATATGTTGAAGAGTTGCAGATGTTTATATAACCAGTTGTTTGCACTTGAACACCGATGCCAACTTGAACATGCGTATTAGCAACACCAGAAGCTGATATGAAGCGCTGATGCTCGCGAAGATGCTGGCCCCGGACACTGATACATAAATGAACTTAAGCGCATAGCGACTAACCACAATTGACGCTAACCTGATGTGACGGCTAAATCAAAGGAGTGCATATGTAATGTTTATAAAATTCGGTAGGCAGCACTACAACAACTAGTGATGTTTCACGAAAATTAGCGTCTATTTGAAAAGTGGTTCCGAGACCTGGCGTAGCTCTGTGGTAAAATGCTTCTTTGCCAGGGAGAATACTTGTGTTCGATTCCAGCTGAGACCGTGACATTTATTCTTTGCATTCGTCATGTTGACGCTACCAATGTGGGGTATTTCTTAACGCTCGCATGTTAAAATTACCTGTGTGTGTCGTCGTTTTAGGGTAGGTACTAAGGGTCAATCACCTGTGGCACATACCCGCATACCAGCGGTGCATATTCGCCAGTGGATATGTGCCACTGTCTGGCGGGAAGTGTTTGACAACGCACGCGACGGTATCATGACCTTATTTTTGTCTTGACTAGCACCTCATATTCGTCAAATCATCCTACCTTCCCGAGCAAATTTTTGTTCACGCCAAGTTACAGTGGTGATCTCGAGAGCACCCAAACGTAAGCAGCTAGATAGATAGATAGATAGATAGATAGATAGATAGATAGATAGATAGATAGATAGATAGATAGATAGATAGATAGATAGATAGATAGATAGATAGATAGATAGATAGATAGATAGATAGATAGATAGATAGATAGATAGATAGATAGATAGATAGATAGATAGATAGATAGATAGATAGATACGCCCAAATCGCCGAAGTTCGCTAAGAAATGCTTCGCACTTAAAGAGAAAGTGCTTTCTTTCAGTTTGTGCACGTGTGCGTGCCCTATAGCTCTTCAGGCATAAAGGGAATGAACAGAATGGGCTCGTATTTTGATGCTAAGCACGACCCAGCAGACAACCAAGCCAAAGAAAGCACATGAGACGGTACTTGTAGTAATTATGATACACATTTGAAGAAATTCAAGTGAACGAAGAGATGTACAACTTGAAGCCGGAAGGTACCGAACCCGTGCACCCTTCGAGTAACTCATCCGATGCCTTACCAATTCAACCACGAC
The DNA here is from genome assembly GCF_043290135.1 of Rhipicephalus microplus. NCBI lineage: Eukaryota > Metazoa > Arthropoda > Arachnida > Ixodida > Ixodidae > Rhipicephalus > Rhipicephalus microplus. Next base: position 293,120,672 of record NC_134700.1, read on the forward strand.
GGTGGTGATCCTACCGTCCGCTTTGTACAGGATATATCTGTAGTTCTCATCAGGTCAGCTCCTTTAGTCCATTCACGGCGAGGGTCTCGTTCTGGCAGACTTGATTCCTTCGGGCAGTCAGTAAGAAAGTATAACGTGATAGCGTTAAATAGCTCGTTTCGCAGAAATTCCGGAGTCGGCGTGGGCGTCGTTGGTTGTGAGCGAAAAATCGTCATCTTGTGAGTGACCGAAAAATAAAAAAACTATACAAATATGAAAAGTAATAGAAATTTCCTGGTCCGAGTGATGATGCGAAAGCGGGACGTTTGCGTGGCAAGCAGGGGTTCGACCACGCAGTCCTACGTATGCTTTAAAATACACTTAAATTGACTTCCCCTGCTTTAGAATGCAGTATATATTACGTTCATGCTTTACAACCACACGTGTCCTGTATACAGGATTCACAACACAAAATGTGATATCGCAGTAATATTGTGTGGTACAACCGTGCACTGCCCTAGAGAGTCTGAACATGTGAATATAAATGTGAATTTGTGGTTTGAAGCCGGCCACACACTATAAAAGGCACACTCGTTACTGGGCGTATTCCCTTAAAGGAACCCTGAAACGGTTTTGACGATGTTTTACAAACTTATTGGGCCGGTAGACCAAGTCACAAGGGTAATTCAGAAACTGATTCGAGCTATCTGCGTAAAGTGTGTAATTTATTACAACGCTTTAAAGCTGCGAATTGCTTCAGATTCATGCATATCGGTGCGACTCGGCAAAACGTGTTTTCTTCTGCCCACACACCAAGCGACATGCTCTGTCCAACTGACGTCATCATTTCCAGCTGATCTGATTGGCTGTGAAACGCCCAGCGCAGACTACTCTACGCAGAGTAACCGACCTCTCGGCCGGTCCCCTCTTTTGGGAGTAATAAAGTTTCGATAATCATCATCACGCCACATCGTGACACTGGAGGAGAAGGGTACTTATTTAGTACTCGTTAGCAGAGGAGGAGGGGGGTACTATTTTGTACTCGTAGCTCCGTTAAGAATGGGTGGTTCGATTGAACTCTGGTGCAAATCGAAATTAAAAATAGAATGTGAAAAAAAAAAAACGTTTGAGGGGCTCTTTAAGACAACGCAGTGGTCACATAGCAAGATTGAAAAGATTTCACGGGTATAATTTCTCGTTAGTTAAAGCATGCTACCCATTACCCAGAATGCCGCCTTATGTAAAAACTTCCCTCATACAAGTAACTTTCATCTTTATCGGTTACATTGCAGTAATCCCGAATTTAAACTTCTTGAGTAACATCCTACAAAAAAAAAAATATGCACTCAGTGGTTGAAGTACGCCCCGGGAAAGAATACCGCTATCGTGTTGAACTGTTAAAAGTAAAACTTAGGGATCCCCCCATTTTCCGGTCAGCCCCAGCTCGTAAGAACATTACGTACCGCGCAACACTTGCAGGCTCGCCGTCATGTGTATACGGCCGGCGCTACAACTGCCAAGTTTAAAAGCACAGATATACTTTTTGAAGTGGACAACTACCATCGTTGCTCAAGCGGTCGGATCCTTTATGGGTAGTTTGCGGGTTCGGTCACTGACAACGGAAAGTCGTCTTTTCGCTCCCTTCAATTTTCTTTACATTTGTATCATCATCACAACTTCCGTCCCCCATATTTTTCTTCGCTTGATTGTGTTTTTTTATAATTAATATTGCCTTTTTCACGATGGTCATAGGAAGGAAAACAGTGCTGCATTTCGTCGGTATCACTTTCGTTTCGAGATATCACTCCTGAACTCCGGATCATTGTTATGTCATCGAGTACTATATACATTTAGAAGAGAGCAGAGCATTGAGTGCTTACAACCGACGAAGGCGATGACACAGTGACGCCCACGAGTTGGCCAATTGACAAGCTTTTAATAACCACCTCTTCTTCCGGACACCAAAATGACGAAGCACATCGAAAATGGGGCACCTTCCGGTGCAAATGGTCTTTCGTGTTTGTTTTTGTAGAAAAGCTGCATCCTCTCTGCAGGTAAAGTTCACTTAAAATGCAATAGTTCTCGCCCGAATGCGGACAGAAAAAGTCTCTCGCGCATTTTTTGAGCGCCGCCAAACCCGCACTCTTCACGAGCCTCGGGGAATTCCTGCACCGCTACACGCTTCCGGTGCGCAGGATCTCACTTAGATCTCGCGAAACGCATCACCCGGAGCGACGTCGGAGGAAATGGCGTCACTTGAAGGAATGACCGTTTTCAGAGACGCAAGAAGATGCGGTACTTTATATACGTAATTTTTGACGTGACCCGTCTTCAGCCAGATTTTGTTTCTTTATGACTTGTATCTTTCATTCATCATTTCATGTCCGAACAGTCCGTAACGCACATTCTTTGGCTATGCAGTGTCTATTTCCACTTTCTGAACAGTGGCGTTCACCTCAGCGGTAAAGCTGTTACGGTGTTCGGCTGCTAACCAGAAGGTCGCGGGCACGATCCCCGCGGCGGCAGCTGCCTTTCGATGGAGGCCAGATCGTATTGCACTTTGTCAGTGCACGTGAAAGAAAACGAAACAATGAAGGGTTGGATCATCGGGATCTCTCCATATCGCGTCACGGCGAGTGGGCGTCAAATTATCCAAAGTTAGGTCCACAAACTGCTCCCCAAGCACATCATTGAGCCAAAAGAAAGACGGCACAATGGAGTTTCTGTGTTGACTATACGCACCTTAAACAGGATTGCTAGAAAAAAAAAAAAAACATACGCGTACCCTTTGGCAGGAATATATGATACCCTTCATTGCCTCTATAATCAATATTTTTCGTTCATAGACCTACGTTCCCGATACAGGCAGATTGAGGTGTATAATATGGATCGTGAAAGGATGGCATTCATCCTTACCAATAGCCTATAAAAAATTCAACTTCATGCAATTCGGCCTTTGTAATGCTCCAGCCATCTTTGAACGAATGATGAGCTCTGTTCTCAGAGGTCTTAAACGATCCAACTGTGTGCGCTATTTGAACGGTGTCGTTGTTCTTTCCCGAACGTTTGAAACTCAGATACAGCATTGGTCAGCCATTTTAGGGATGCTGGCCTGCAGCCGAACTCATCAAAATATCAGTTCGGCCGCCACCGAAATACTGTATTTGGTCATTTAGTGGAAGCTAATGGTCGGCAAAAGCCAGCACTGTAGAGAACTTTCCTGTACCACCATCTTCAAAGGATGTTCGCAACTTTCTCAAAATATGTTCTTACTTCTAACGCTGCATGAAGAATTTTGTCAACACAGTGAGACCTATTACGCAGCTCCTCAAATAAGACGTCCCGTTCTCACGAGCCTCAGAAGAAGCCTCTGCGTTCTCGGTTCCCATCGCGCTACTCACTACTCCTCCGATTTGGGCTCACTTTGACCCTGCTGCCTCTAGTGAGATGCACATGGATGCAAGTGGCCTTGGTATCGGCGCGCTGCTAGCTCCATGGCCGTGGCTGCATTATCGCATACGCCAGCCGCCTCCTATCCACCCGCAATTGTCGGGGGTGAAGCTCCTTAGGGTCGAGCCTTGTCTCCTAGTTGGCGTGACCAGTGGCGCTGCGGTGCGTGCTCGCTCCCGACGCGTGCTCCGGGTTTGTGTAGAGACCACTAGGGGCACTGCCGTGTCACCCACTTCCGGCGTGCGATCTCCCTCTTTTTTCGACAGAAAAGACCACTGATCTCCACTTATTGGAGATCAGTGGTCTTTCAGAGGAGATCACTTAGTGGAGATCTAAGACAATCGATACAAGGCGACAAAGCTGCATGAGTAGCAGAGGGCTCTCAGAGAGGCACAACAACGCAGACAAGCCGATCCAGAGTTGCAGCCTGCAGCGAAACGGCAGCGCAGGCAACCTGACCCGGAGTTGAGCGCTCGCCGAACAGCAGCGACACGTCGACGCCGACAAACGTACTTGGAGCGCCTGCAAAGCGCCGAAAGCGGTTGCAGCGGGAAGCGGCTGACGGAAAGCGGCTGCGAAACGTCGAAAGCGTCACGCATGGACCCAGGCAGACATGATCACTTACCCGCTATAAACCACGTAGAGGAAGCTTCGTACAGGAACGTTTGGAACGCTTCCTCTATAGGCGGCTCAAAGCTTGTAAGTGATCCCCGCGCTTCACCCCCCCATCATCATTCACTTCGTGGGTATGCGGTGATCTCTTTCCATCACAAAGCGCGAGTGCTTGACTAGTTTGGACGGTCGCGAAATTCAGACCTCACCTATACAGACACACATTTTATGTAGTCACCAACTACTACGCGCTCTGCTGGCTGCATTCTCTCAAATGTCCTTCAGGGCGCTTTGGTCGTTGGGCTTCGCACCCACAAGAATTTTCCAACTCGGTTGTCTACAAATCTGTCTGCCTGCATGAGGATGCTGATTGTTATTCTGGTACATTTTGATTATCCTGATGACGCCAGTTCGTACACGGTGCACTGCATCTTCTCTGTATCCGAGTTTACTCACATCGAGGAAGAAAATTAACGGGATTAAGTGCTACTAAACATAGTCAGCCGCATGGAGTCCTTCTCAAACAACGCCCCGCCCGTCACTTATTACTTCATTAGGGCGTCCTGTACCACCGCAATTTAAACCATGGCGGACCTGACCTTATCGTCGGTCCTAAGTATTTACGACCCTGTGTATTCACGGAACTTCAAGATGCACCCACAGCTGGACACTATGGCGTGTTTCGCAGGTATGAGCGCGTACGGCGCCCTTTTCTTCTGACCAGGCCTTTCTCTCTCGGTACACCGATACGTCGTGATATGTGAGTTATGCCAACGTCGTAAAATACCGTCGCTACTAGCCACTGGTCATCTTCAACTAATCGGCATACCCACATAACCATTTTACCGCGTTAGGTTAGACCTGCTTAGGCCTTTTTCCGCACCAACGTCGGGAAACAAACGGATAGCCATGGCTACTGATTGCGTGATACGTTACGGTATCACAAGTTACGTTTGACCTGGCAGTTCGTCTTAGCAGACACCATTGTGCGTGAGCCGGTCCACAAGAATGTTTCCCCCTTATCGGCGCCCGGACGGAAGCGAAAAGCACGACGCTGTCCTGCAGATGGACCAGGCAGTTTGCTGTGGCTGGCTTCCGAGGAACTCAACGGAAGCTTTGCGGAAAACGTCGAGTGGGGTCGAGCAGCGTGAGACGGCGTCACTGTTGCAGTTGTCATGAAGTCAACCTCTCCACACAGCCATTGTCGCCTCCGCGAGGTCTTGACAAAGAACCAACAGTTCGGAAGCGTGGTAAGGCGTCGCAGCCGCAGTTCTCAGGGATCAAGCACCTGGACTGTCATGTTCGAGGAACTTCTGAAACATTACCTGAACGCAGCCATGGAACGCTGCTGGCGTTCGTGTCAGCGGTCATCTCCCGGAGGAGCTCAACTTCCGCCCTCCACCTGACTCTACCTTCTCGCCCTCCGATGTCTTCAAGGCGTGGGCCGGGTGTGTCATTGGTGCACTCATGCTACCATTGGACATTTTCGCCTGTCTTTCGCATCAGCCGAGTGGTTCAATATCTGCACCCTTTCTGGAGGGTGGATAACTGAGAATTAACGTCACATGAATTGTGGCAATACTGCAGTCACCACCTTCTTCAGACTGTCGTGTAAGGAATCAACGGGATATAAAAGTCGAAGATAAAAGTCGAAGTCGAGAGTCGAAGCGCTGAATTTCAACTGAATCACTGTACAGTTCCATCTTTCTCATCATGTAAATAAACCTTCGTTCTGTCTCTAAAAACGCGTCTCCTCACTGGCAAAGATCAGCTATACGGAAGACGGCGGGGAGCTAGCAACCGCAAATAAACCCGCCGTACCCATCATAAAAGCTAGAAACCTAACATGCGTGAGTTCTCCCGACAAGCTGGGCAACCGACATTGCTGACTTCCTGTTACGGCACGTTATATCATTTCACGGAACTCCCCACAAATTGTGGCAGTACATTTCTCTACCAAGTCATCACCTACATCCTGCGTTCCTGTTCCACGGAAAAGAAATGCACTTATACTTACCACCCTCAGATCAACGGCCTCAAAGAACGCTTTAACCACACTCTTGCAGATATGTTCGCTATATGCGTGTCGCCGGACCACCGAGACTGGGATGTTTCCCTACCATACGCAAGTTTTGCCTACAATTCATGCCGTAACGACACAGCAGGTTTTTCTCCTTTTTATACCTATTTTACAGAAGAGAGCCAACTTTACCACTGCACACAGTCATTCCAGTCCAGCCCAGTCATTCCATTCCTCGTGCACCATTCACTAGTCGTTCCAGCTCAGTTATGCCATTCCTCGTGCACCAGCGAGTATGCCCGTGAAGCGATCACGCGAGCCGATCATGCCCTTTAGCCGAGCTTGCCCTAGCTCGGCTAACGGCGTCGTAGAGCAACCGGCGACGTTGGTAAGATGCCTCACATCGAGTCGCACATATGCTCCCGGTACCCTTGCACTATTTGGTCCCCCCGTCGTCGGGTGGGCCTGACCAGAAAAAAAAGAACCTTTTGTCTCGTTAGATGGGACCTTAAATCGTGTATCGCGTCAAGTAACGCCTGTTACCTGCGAGATTGGCCCACCTGTCCACAATAATCCGCTTGGTCTGGTGATGTTGTTGACGTCACATGGCTCAAGCCCTATACCACGCTGCTTCTGACAACGACCTTTAAAGCTTCCGGACAGTACTTCCGCTACCAGGGTAATGATACGTGTCAGTGGCATGGCACTCAAACTGACGAAAATGACAGATGATAAACGGGCACAAGCTGATCGTATCGACAGTGATGCTCGCCTAACCAGTGAAAACTACAGCTGTGTCTTTCCCATAATGATATCGGGATTTCGCTACCTGAAACTCCGCGTAAATGCCTATGTAGTGATTATGATAACGTTTTAACGTATATTATCGTGCGTCTCAATCTTTCAGCCGTGAGATTAGCACGTCCGTTCAGAATATCATTAATGTAGCCGGAAGCTAGTTCCCCGGAAACTCTCCACCTGGTACGATTGTGCGCAGAGCAACATCAACCCCAGGAGTGACTAAGCGACAACGCATACACAACACCTGAACACGTCTAGAACACTATAAAATGTCAACAGGTGACGCCCGGTACACTTGACGTTGAAGCAGGGTTTAAGCAGGGTCTAAGCAACTTTTAAGCAGGAAATTGCCGAGAAAAGGATCTATGGTAATACCCGGGGTAGTTCTCTACTGTTTGAGGCCAGGGAGGGAGTATTGCGAACCAAGACATACCGGGCCAAATACGAAGGGGTAGACACGGTATGCAGTGCGTGTAGAGAAAAAGAGGAAACTGCCGAACACTTGATCATGTTCTGTAAAGGGCTTCACCCTCTAATTCAGGATGATGGCGCAGGGTTTTTCAAAGCACTGGGGTTCAGGGACAGGGAGGGCAAAATAGACTTTAAGCGGCTAGAATTAACTAGAAGGAGGTTGTCTGATTGGTGGCGAAAGTCAAGGCACGAGTGAAAATTAAACTCTTCACTGCAAAGTACGAGTCCTCAACCTCACTATTCAAAGGAAAAAAAAAATTGGTTCACTAAGTATTACGGCCTAGTGGCGTTAGCCACCACCCGATCTAAAGGGTACAGCCATATCAATCCATTCATTCATCGTTAAAACTGTGACAGGAAATCATGGGGCGTAATAGCTCATGAGGTGATGTGACGTTAATTGAACTCGAAAGTCTCCTGGGCATCGAACACAGCTGCAAATGTTTTTGTCTCACTAGGAGCACACATGCGAATGCCATTGTTAATGTGACTGGGCGAAAGCATATTTATATTCGAAAAGTTTGTAGAACATGTCGATATATTACAACACATTAAATACTACGAGTAATATACGTACGTGCAGCACGTGAATTTTAGAGAAGCGCTTTGGCTTAACTAATAGTTTCATTTTGTCATGTCTCCTTCCAGCTCTCACAAAAATGCACCGACTAGACCAACAATGACTCACACTACACAGGAATATGCATATTCATTCAAGCGACACGCAACCCATATTAGAGGTATATAGAGAAAAAAATCAGAATGAGACAGCTGTAAGGTGAATCTTTAATTGAAAACACGCAGTTGCGTAAGTTTTCGTGCAATATAAAGACTTCCTTCACATGTTTTGATTCCGAGAATTTCTCTGCATGCCTGGTCATCATGGTATCATTGTTTGCTTGAGCCACAAAAAATTGATAGCCGCAGAAAAAGATAGAATATTTAAAGTTCACTAGAAAGGTACATTCGCTCAGGAAACCGTTGACTGTTCTGCCATTGGTGCTATTGTAGTGAAGAAGAGTGGCCTCAGCAGCATTGCTCTGCGCCTCACCGACATTGCCATCGGAAATAGCTCATGGTTGCTGCGCTTAGCCGGATGCTGCTGACCACTTCTCGTTCTGGATTCTGCTTTGCCAACAATGATGATGATGATATGTGGCGTTTAACGTCCTAAAACCACCATGTGATTGTGAGAGACGTCGTAGTGAAGGGCTCCGGAAATTCCGACCACCCGGAGTTCTTTAACGTGCACCCAAATCTGAGCACATGGGCCTCAGCATTTCCGCCTCCATCGAAAATGCCGCCACCGCAGCATACATTCGATCTCAAGACCTGCGGGTCAGCAGCCAAGTACCTTAGCCACTAGACCATCACGGCGGGGTGCTCTGCCAATAAACCCCTTAACAAGTGGTGGAGTCTGATCGGTTTCGATCACCCTCAAACGTCAAAATCGCATTCTACCGTCCATTATGCCCACTGACGCAAACGACGCACTTGTTGACAGCGTCCGGCCATGCTCAGCAACCACGAGCTCATGCCGGTGGCGATGTCACTGAGGCGCAAAGGAATGTCGCTGAGGCCATTGTTCTTCACTACACTATGCCATTTTTATTACTTTTTAGGGGCGAAGCTCCTTAAAGCGGCACCCGTTCGTTCCTCGTCGTAGTTCGTAACCAGTGTTACGTTTTGACCTGCAAGGTGGTGCCGGTGAGAGATTTCTTCTGTGCGTTGTTGCACAATAAAAAAATCTCAGCGTGCGCGTTAACTAAAAGCCAAATTCTCTTGTCTCTCCTTCCCCCTTAGCAGCCATTGGCATGTACATTGAGCACTATCTGAGAAGAAAGGGTTGCTACGTTATACTCGCTGGGCGTAACCTCCTCGGTTTTAGAAAGGTTTAGCGAGCGTTGGGCCACAGTGCCATGAATACACTGAACTATATACCATGAACTCGAGATGGTTAAAGGTAGAAAGTAGACACGAAGCACAAGCCGTAAGGAAGTGTGCGTATGCCACCTCTCGTTTAGCCCTTGGAATGTCTGCTGGATGTTGGTGCTTCTATATGCGGAATATATGATAAAAATATGCGAGATGGTGGTACTTGGAGTGTTGACGAGATGGACGAACGGATGGCTGCACGAACGGATGGACGCATGGACGGACGCAGGGGCGGATGCATGGACGAACGCAGGGACGGACGCACGGATAGACGAGAGGATCGACGCACGGACAGTCACACAGACTGACGCGTGGACGGGCGGAAGCAAGGACGAATGGACGGATGGATGCTTCGCCCCTCTCTCCATCATTCACCCCGTGGATATGCTGCCATTTTTTTGTTTAGTTACTGTACTTGCGACTTATTTCTATTATTGTTTGATGCCGTCGCTTACCTTTTGAAGTTCAACATCCACGAATCATTGCGCTTGGAATACCTAAACTTTTCCGTTATTGTTGCTGCAAATAAACATCAGATTTCTTCTTCAAATGAGCAACCGCTTATTTTCTGCATTGCATACGAAACCCGAAGACAGACACTGCAGGCTAAACACTTTTTGCTTTGGAAGAGCATCGCACTAAAAATTTCGTAGTGTAAAATACAGGTTGAATATGTGGAAAATTCGGGGAAAATAAAAAGATATTGAAAAAACTATAATGTTTGTTTGCAGCTATGAAGCAAAGTTCGGGATCAGGCAAGTTGGTATGCCATTATTAAACATATGTTAGAGGTTTACCCTGCGCTGTAGATAGAAAATTATCATTATTAACCGGCCTATGCTCTCTTCGTCCTCTTCATTTTCTTCGCACATGCACCCGTGTGTCCGGCATGGAAACTGCGATGAGTGAAAGAAATAAAGAGAGATATATTCATGCAAAAAAAAAAAGAAAAAGCTTGGTGATCCGAACCTGTGTTCACACGATCCGAAGGTGAGCGTTCTAGCCATTTGGACACGCCAGAAAAGCATAGCACAGTAGCCTTGTATAGTATGGTAAAGTATAGGTAGGGCGTAGGAAAGGTAAGTATGGCGAAGAGGAATGGCAAAAAAGAGAACAAGCAGGAGGAGAAATGAAAAGAGAGATTTAGAGAGAAATATATAGAGAGAAAGGAAAGAAGGAGAGAAAAAGGTAGGAGGCGATGGAATGGCTGAAAAGGGAGAACAAAAGTTATAGAAGAAAAGGAAAAAATGGAGAGAAAGAAAGGAAGAAAAAACGGAAAATGTATAAAGCTACACAAAGAAATGGAGGGAAAATGATGGATAGACACAGACAAAAATGACAGAAGAAAGAAATGCAGCAAGCATAGACATGTATGGTACAACATAGTATCGAGTAGGACAGACAAGGGCAAGTAGGTAAGGACGTAGCCAATCCAGGCTACTAGCTGGATGACATCGAGCTCTGTTTTGTACCATCCTTGCGCGACTTAGTGGGAGCAGCGATATTTTTTTTTTCTTTTACCACGAAAGCTGCTTTGAGATCACATCAAAGGTCGCATGCGTCGAAGTTGTATGCTGCCGCCACCAGTGTCCGTAACCATCATCGCGGTAAATTAGAAAAAAAAAATAAAAGCATTAGGGACACAATGGAATTCAAACCCGATTCCCTTACATGCCAGCCAAATACTTCACCACTGAGCTACGCCGCTAATTGGAGCTTCATTGCAAACTAGCCTTAGGCAGGTCTGATGTCGGGAAAGGAATCGCGTTAGTATGAGTAATGCAGTGTTTTAGAACAGCAAAGGAACAACCAGGCGTCACACAATGCGAATTGCGTAACGAGAGGGCCTTAGAATGCTACAACCCATTACAAACGATTCAGGCATAAATAACTCTTCATCTTCTTCAGCCACAGTATAAAATATTGCTCAAAATTTTTCGCTAGTGTGTAGAGCGTACCATGCTTCTCCAAGAATGACGAAGAATGGCATCGTGAATGCCTGGCCAATACCCCACAGTGGGTGTGAGCAAGAGACGGTAAAGAACAAGAATGCCTGCCTACTACACTTAATGGTGTGTTCCACTACTCACCGTATACGGCTAAATAGACAGCTAAATGGACGGCGGCCATCTTAAGTCTCATTCCAATTCTCACGTGGCCGGCAAAATCGACATCTCCGAGAAGACCACATCGTAGACAAATACGATGCAGGCTACTTTGCTGTCTAAACAAGATGACGGTGCAGTGAATCGCTCAAATAGATCAAATCTCACCGGAATGGTCGTATGCACACAAGCAGACGCTTTCACAGACGCTCAACGTGAGTAACGTTTATTTGTTTTTGATTTCAACACGAAATAAACTAGAAAATACAACTGTTACGTTTGCTTATTTTAGCTTTTTCTTCTCGACACGAGGAGGCGCATCGTCGCGTAAAAGCCGTCCAGAAGTATTACACTTCTCGGACAGCATGGGCTTAGTGCTGTCTTCTAAGCAGTCTTCGTAGACTGTCTACGTGCTGTCTAATAATTGGAATAAGTTATGATGATTTATGGCGTAGTGGGTACCTTGCAAGTGGGCTTGCAGCAGCCACCCGAAGAGTGTTAAGAAATGCCCCGAAAGGTCGCTCTTGCGGCTTTCGCTGTGATCATGCTGCGCATTCATCGCAGGCATGGCGGTTTTTTATTGCGATAGCAAATACATGGACAGTCTCGGCTGGTTATTGCTGTCGCCGCCGCCGTCATTCACGTATATTTATATGTATGTTATACGGGGAAGGATACGCTAGGACATCGCCTTTCCGGTCGGGGTCGTCTGCGCGCGCGCTTATCGCGTGAGCAAACAAGGGAAGGGGGGACACTCATGGTTGCCGCGCCATCGCGGCAACGATCAGCGCGCGTCTTGTGCCCCCACAGCAGGCGGGAGCTTCTACGGGCTGCACTCTCAACACGAGAAAACGTTGCCAAAAGTGTAGCTGGAGTGGCCGTGTTCTCTTAAGGCGTGTTTACACTCAGAGAGACACGACACCAACCTTGGTTTTCCGACTGTTTTGGGAATGTCTTTTGTCTTGTCGTCATTATATTTACACTACAACGACACAAACAGTCTGCCGGTGGTTTCTGGAAGACTGGAGGCACACGCAGTGACACCAACTAAACTTGCACACCTGCACCTCATTTTCAGCCATGCTCCCTGCTCTGCCATTGTCCCTCTCCGTCTACTCGGCGCAACCACCGCCATAATCCACGGCGTCGAGGGACGGGGGTAGGGATACACAAAAGGGAAGCGAAGAAAAGACTTCCGTGAGGTGCGCAAGATGCTTATTCAGATGCTGTGGGATTAAGCCTCGGAGAGGAATAGTTGTCTCCCCCAAGATTTCCCCTTTCGTGGTCATTTGAAACAGCGCCAGGGGTGAATTGTCGCTCTGCCACAGATCTCCCAACGACACGCTGACGACAGGTCTACCAATGCATGTCGCGGATACGGCACCGCCGACGTAGTATCCACGACATAGTGCGACTAAGAAAACAGACTTCCAGAGCACTTCGACTTTATAGCTTGGGCATTAGTAAGGATGAATATTCTTGTAGAACGCCAATATCATGCCATTAATTTAGAAGAAAACTGCCGTTTTATGACCGTCGGTGTGCGTTCAGTATTGCTATCTTGTGGGTGATGAAGAGCTACAGAACATTTTAATAGCGTTTTTCAAATATTAGGTAAGAACTGTTTCTTTGTTATTCTACACTTTTTCGAGAGTTCCCAAAGTTTTACGTTTCCAGTGTCACAAGTCGGTGACCTTCGGTTTAAAAATATACTCAACCTCTCTAGAGGGTGTGACGAGATCGACGTTGCTGGGTATGATGATAATAAAAAGATCATTTTTTATGTATTGCGGGTATTCGGTGAGGTAGTTCACAGTAATTAATCACGCTGTTATCAACCTTAAGAAAAAACATCCAATGAGAAAATTGTTGCACGTTCTGGGAAAAATCACAACATATCCACGAGGTGAATGATGACAAGTGGGGCGAAGCATGGATGGATGGATGGATGGATGGATGGACGGACAGACAGACAGACAGACAGACAGACAGACAGACAGACAGACAGACAGACAGACAGACAGACAGACAGACAGACAGACAGACAGACAGACAGACAGACATACGGATGAGCGAATGGACGCACGGACGGACAGATGGATGGAGGGGCGTACTTACGGACCCACGGAAACACGGACGGACTGACAGACGCTTCGCACCAGTCACCATCATTCACTTCGTGGATATGCTGTGACACAGGTTTTATTGACATGGAATGCAATGCAACTGGCTACTACGATGACGACGACGACACGTGACATACGACCCATGACGTAAGGAGCTTTGCCCCTAAAAGTGCAATTCAGCAGCTTCTAACTTCCCACTCCAGACCAGATCAATAATATTATTGTGCACCGGCTTGCTGCAAAAACTTTTTTATTTGCATTAAAAGAAGAATAAAGCCTGCGAAATGTATTAGCAAAGTGCTTGCATGTATGTTTGTGCACCTCGGTAGCAGTGCTTTCAACCATGCCCTATAAACGAACATAATATTTAGTGTGATATTCCTCCTCATATGAAGGCATGGGTGTGCGATAGGATAGTCTAATGGCCGCTGTCGGGAATCGCCTAGAGGAAAAGCACATAGCTAATTCAAGACATGCTCTGCCAAAGGCTGGAATACAGGAAGTTTGGCGCGATCATGGCGGGCGTGCAGAGGAAAGAAATTCACGCAGCAACTTATGTGGGGGAAATTCGTAGACAAGTTTTGAATTAAGAAAAAAAAATAAATGACTTATTCAACGTCCTGCAACAGAGCGCCATATTATACATCAGTCAGACAGCATTAGGCAACGTTAGACATGGCTAGCCAGTCCCACGCCGCGAAGGTGGCATGTGAGTAAATACAGTAAGTCTTGGCACCATTCGCCGTTCTTCGTCGTATAATTGCAAAATGCATCGAATGCACAAACTCAAGAGAGACAGTAAAAAGTCGCAAAACAGTTCCACCCTTAACGTAAAACACATGACAGTAACTTGTATGAGAAGCACCACAAGGTAATTTTTTTAGAGGTCGTGATGCTGTCTTAAAGTATTCCGAGGCAACGCATCAGAAAACTTCGGTCGATCAAACTGCGATTTCAATAGCGTGATTGAGTACCAGTGGGGATAGCGAGACAATGCATACAGTTGCACGAGAATAGTAAGCTACCCTAGTGTATGAAGCTTTTAATGTCCCACCTTGCAACCCCAATGAGTTCGCTTTGAGTGTGACTAGTGATTCAAAGATCGATCACAACACAGCTGCTAGACGCTCTCACAGATTGGGACGGCTGTCAAGCCGTTACACTTAGGAAAATATGAATCATGTGGTATTCTTGGTACGAAAATAAAAAGAAACTGTAGCATAAAAAAAGCAGAACGGAACAAAACAATATATAGTATTGACTTCAAATTGTGCGTATCCATAAACTTGACCCCACTTCCCCATACGCACACCACGGAGGAAATTGAAGTTCACTGTCATCGTGTCGGTGACCTATAAAAAGCCATATAGCGTGCAGGAAACGACTATTTTTGAGCGCACACCTGGGTCAAAGACAGGCAGTTTCGAAACGAACGTTGCACCGAGCGATTTCCTCCGGGCAGTGAGTAAAAAAAAGAGATTGCATGCAAACTTGGCTCTTCGATTTCAATTCTTAATTACTAGAAGCAGGACGTCGTTTCATGTGCTCTCGCGTGTTTTGGTCGTGCTTCGCGGCGGCGTCCAGTAATTACGAATCTCCAGCACCTAGCCCAGTTGTAAGTTCTTCGATACAAATTCAGTTTGCGCCATAACTGTGCTACTTGTTTAATTACGATGACGACGACGTCGACGACCAACACTACCTCACAGTTATTTACAATACGTGAAAAGGGACACAAATAAAGTGCACACCCGGCTTAGTTGGCATGAAAGCATTGCCGTTTTAAAGGTTTCGGAAAGTTCACGTGTCTATTGCAACAAAAGAGAGAGCTCTGGCACACTAGCGCGTAAGCTTTCGGAGCATTTCGTTCAAGGATACGGCACTGGTCTCAGAGAGCATCCTCTGACAGTATGGGTGTAGCCAGGAGGTGGCACACCAAGCCCGGTCCCCCCCCCCCCCCCCTCTATCGAAATTTGTTTTCGCCATGACATACAGAGTGAAAACACAGTTTTATAAGGGTGCTCTCCCCTAAAAAATTTGTGGCTACGCCCCTGTCCAACGGTAGCGTTTCTGTTTCATGACCATGTGAATATGAACGCTGCCGCGAATCACGAAGAAAAGGGCTGCAAGGTCCACAATTTTTCCACGTCTGGGACTCACGTGAGCTCGAAAAAGTAATAATCATGTGTCAGGTTTTGCGTCCCAAAACCATGATATGATAATGAGAGACGCTGTGGTGGAGGGCTCCGGAAATTTCGACCACCTGGGGTTCCTTGACGTGAGTGATATCTCGCCATACAGAGGCCTCTGCTATTTCGCCCTTATCGAAATGCGACCGCCGCGACCTTCGGATCAGCAGCCGAGCGCCGTTACCAATCAGCTACCGCGGCAGACGGCGAACGAAAAAGTATAGCTGAGAATATGGCTGTGTGCTAGGAATATTAAATGAAATGAGTCACACGAGTGCTAGCACACGTGTGAACGCTGGATTGCTTCCGACTTTTCTTCCGTAAACAAAACAGAAGGAAGAGGGCATAGGCTCGTGCGCCGGATTCGTGCGTCGGAATCTTACCTTAGAAACATTTAGCCATAGCACTGCGCATTAAAGAATAAAGTGAAAGGATAACTGAGTGAGGTTATAGTGCAGAGTGGGCAGTCTCGTTTCGAAGGGCGGAGGGGCATTCCGTGCACCCCCCCTCCCCCCTCCCATGCTTTCTTGCGCACGTCTATGAAATAGTGGTTCCGTTTTTACATAAATTGCTTCTGGAAAAACATTTGTGCAAAGACACAATTTTGACCACTCCATTTTGTTGTGTTACAGAGTGAAAATATGAAGAAATACGTTATAAGGAGCGTAGGCCAAACTAACTCGAGGGATGTAAGTTCACACAGATGATGCTGGTGAGATCGCATGACCAGAGATGCGTTAAGCAGTTGATTAGGGTGATTCCGAAGACGGAAAGACAGCAGAGAGTTGGCACAGATCCATACGGTCCCGGAGATAAGTGCGGGATCAATTACCTGATCAACTGGAGGATTGCACGTTACTCTTGTGGTGCATGAATGTGTTCGTCATGAGTTTCATGGCCAAGTGCACAAGATTGCTGTTTAATGTGTGTGCGTGTGCGCATGTGTGTACGTGTGGGCTTGTGTGTGCGTGTGGGCATGTGTGTGTGTGTTTGTGGGATTGCTTTGATTGATATGTGAGGTTTAACGTCCTAAAACCATTATGCGATTATGAGAAACGCCGTAGTGGAGAGCTCCGGAAATTTCGACCACCTGGGGTTATTTAACGTGTACCCAAATCTGAACACACGTGCCTACAACGTTTCCGCCTTCATCGTAAATGCAGCTCTCTCTCTCTCTCTCTCTGTGCGTGCGTGTGAGAGAGAGAGAGAGAGAGAGAGAGAGAGAGAGAGAGACTCTCAAACAACATAACAGCTGTTGTGCATCAGGTGTGAGCAATGTAAAATATTTAGCACGTGCTGCTTTCGGACTGCTGCGGGACTGTCAGTGATCTCGCTTCTTTTTACACAATAACCCATCTACGCCGCATAGAGTAACCAGACGTCTTTATTATCATTTAGTTATCTCGTTTCTTTTTAGCTCCAAACTGTCGGCTTTCTGCCGCAAAGTAAAAGCACGGTAGCGCGCTGCGATGCGCAAACAAAGGCGCGGAGCACGGTCATCTCCAGGCGAGTCCCGCGCCTTGGACCATGAAACACCGTGAGGACGAGACAACGAAAATGTGATGGTAACAAAAAGAAAACAAAGGTAGGACGCAGGAACTAGAATGAAAGCCAACAACGACCTCGATTACGATACGAATAAAGGGGAAACGAGAGAGAAGACAAGCTGCTCGTCGATTTGATGAGCTTGTTTTGCCATTTCTTGACTTGCCGCTGGAAAAGCGATGCGGGGTATGCGTTTCGCTTGTCCATTGCTACAGTCTCACAGAAGCTAGATGCGATGAACGTAAGCTGCTCGCATCGCTACACGTTAATTGCAGCCAAGTGTTCAATCAAAACCTCTCGTTCACGTCACTCCTTTGCATGAGGTGCCGTAACGTGGAAAACTGGACCACTAAGGAAAAAGTGTTGTTACAGAGAGAGCTATAAATAACAAATAAATAAATAATTATATATTAAATTGTACAAAAAGCAAAAGAGTGTTGAGAGTAAGTCGTGTACATGACAAAAAGTGCTTTGCAGTGGCTATAGAAACTAACTTCAAAAACACTTAAATAAAAACAAAATTCAAAAAAAGTCGAATCCCCCCTCCCCCCCCCCCCCCCCAAAAAGTAAACGTGAAGTAGGCCAGCAAGGTCGTGATTTGGGCCTATTTGTTGACCATCGAAATTCATCATGTTAAAAAAAAAACACAGAGCATTTGTAAAAGAAAATTCAGCATGCTCCACACTTTCTGTGAATCGGTTTCATGCAATGGAGTCGGCTGGGAAGTGTCTACGTGGCGATTTCTTGTTTTTAGCAAGGCGTTACGAGAAGTATAGACGCGTTTTTGTGAGTGTAGCAATTGTTTGCATATCGTGGGCTAACCTGCAATGTCGACTAGACTGGCTTGTTAGAGGGTGACTTATAGTCAGACGTAAGGTCAGCAATCACGTTAGTGCGCAGTCGTCAGTATTATGAAAAAGAAATTTACACTACAGTGTAATGATGTGAATGTCATCAGTTAGCGTACTCCTCTTGTTTTTAGCAATGTTCGTAGACGGCTTGCTGAATCATCGGGATACGAATGTAATGTTTATTAGACTACTATAAAAGTGAAGTCCACATTGGAACCTCATGTGACTGTAACCCGACCAGAAACCTGCGTATTAGGCCCCACCACGGTAATCTGGTGGCTAAGGTAATCGGCTGCTGATCCGCAGGTCACGGGATCAAATCCCGGCTGCAGCAGCTGCATTTCCGATGGAGGCGGAAATTTCTTAGACCCGTGTGCTCGAATTTGGGTGCACGTTAAAGAACCCCAGGTCGTCGAAATTTCCGGAGCCCTCCACTACAGCGTCTCTCATTATCATATGATAATTTTGGGACGTTAAAACCCACACCTCAATCAATCAAGCCTGTATATTAGGAGTACATATGCAATGTTGATTGCTTTGTTATAAAATTAAGGCCATCATTGCAACCACATTTGTCGTGGCACTGATATTGAGCCTTCACAAGGTCCTTTCCCAAAGCAGTTTCAAGGCCTGCCATGGCCTTGTGGTAGAATACCTGACTGTCGCGCAGAACCCTTGGGTTAGATTCCTGCTGGAACCCTAATTTTTATTATTTGCATTTGTAGGGTCAACGCTGCCGATCTCGGTTTTGCCTAACGCTCTCGCATTTAAAGTACCAATTTGTGTTGTTGCCTCTACAAGTATGGATATCTCATGCATACAGGTGAAAAGGAAGAAGTGCTTTCGGGCATAATTCTGCCTTGAACAACTATCGTTTTTTCTTAAACTGTCAGAATTCCTGACTTTCTCTGAACAAGCGAAACGGAAGACGTCACCCCCCGGGATCGGGGACCATCCATCCAACGAGACAGCGGGCCCTAGCCGTTTGCACAAGGATGGACCGAATGTGGGTGACCGCGTTGGCGCATCTGCTCCTTGTGATGACTCTACCGAGAGCTCATCAGTGGAAGAGATGGAATCGGAAGCCGACTTCAGGACATTCCATACCCGCCGGTTGAAAAGGAAGCTTCGCAGGACGTCATCAACGGCGGAGCCACAACCGGCGCTAGACAAAGGCAAGCGATGTTTCACCATCTCGTATGTACCCATGTCTACATCAGACAACCTGAACTCACTAAACAAGCAGTCATTGACTAATTATTTCGAGCGAATAGCACCTGCTCAAGTGAATGAAATTCGCATAAATAGCAGAAAAAACATATTGTCAGTTGATGTGACAAACAAAACCATTCTTGACAAACTGAAGGCCGTCACGCAGCTCGGAAGTATTTCAGTTCGCGCGTTTCTCGCTCACGGTTAAGGAACAACGACTGGCGTGATAAATGACGTCGACGCTGACATCACAGACGCTGACCTGCAGAATCTTGTGACGTCAACAGTCAAAATCGTGACCGTACGCCGCTTCGGGCAGTCTCGCTGCATCAAACTAGTATTTGATTCTGAGACTCTGCCCCCTAGCGTGAAGGTTGGATACGTGAGACATCCCGTGCGCCCTTACGTGCCACGGCCTTTGCAGTGTCACAAGTGCTGCAAGTTGGCACACGTCAGCGCAGTGTGCAAAAGTGAGACAACTTGCCAGCGGTGCGGCGGGTCTAATAAGGTGGAAAACTGCGATACTGCTGTTCCATTGAAATGCCCAAACTGCTCTGGTGCACATGAAGCAACGTCGAAGGAGGGCCCGAAGATTAAAGAAAAAATTCGCGTCCTGCGGAAGATGGTCAGAGACAACTCGACACACAGAGAGGCAGTCACATCCATCCGCTGACACAGACGTCGTCCAAAACGTAGGCACCAGCGAAATCATAGTGGACATAGGAGTGATGCATCACCATCAGCAACAGATGAACATACACGTGCGCATTATCAGGCCGCTACACCCATGTTGTACGCACCACGTCCCAGGGATGCAGAAAGTGGACCAACGCCCGCGTTGCACGCCGATGCTTCAGATACTGAGTGGCCTTCGCTACCGACCGGAGCAATAAAAAAGACCACATCATGGGCTGCAACTTCAAAGAGGGCGGAAAATGATAGGCAAGAAACTGAGAAGAGCCAAACTATGCTGAAGCATCTACTAAAATCTATTCGTGCGATTCTCAACGAGCTACACACACCAGGAGCGAAAACAGCAGTGCAGATCCTCAACGTGCTGGAACCGCTACTGCTGACCCTTTCATAAACAATATGGCGAATTTTTACGATGAACGTGTGCGCACCTCTGCTATAATGCAGTGGAACGCACGAGGTTTGCGAAGCCGATTGTCTGACTTTCGACAACGGATGTTTAAATACAGATTTCGTTAATTGTAATATCTGAGCCGAATATGATGTCGTCGTTTCGTATTTCCAGATACGTCACTTTGTGGTCACGTGATGATCGAAATGCGAGCAAAGTAATTATATGCGTACGTCAAGATTTAACGTACGTGAGACATGCCGTGGCTCCTCATGCTTCTAACGACTATATTTGCCTATCTATAAAGCACAAGCGACGTACAATATCAATCATTGGTGGATACATTCCTCCTAGAAGCCACGTGGACTGTCCTCATCTCTTGTCTGTTCTCCAAGCTTGCCCTGGACCACATGTATTAGTTGGGGATTTTAATGCACATCATCCCATGTGGGGCTCTGCCTCAATGAACACCCGCGGTAGGGACATTGCCGATTTTGTGCTCAATCAGAGCCTTATGTCCATTAACGATGGCTCACCTACTTACCTCCGTAGCGCATCGTACAGCAGCTGTCTAGACGTATGTTTTGTGAGCAGAAGTCTCTTGCCTACCACCTGTTGGTTTGTAGACGTTGAAACACATGGAAGTGACCATCTCCCTACATATATACAGCTAAAAGGATTCCGTCGTTCGTCTCCTCGGCCTGTGAAAAGCGTAGACTGGCCAGGATTCCAAGCTTCTCTAAATGCTCAGTGCGGGAACATTCAATCTATATCTGAAATAGAAAGCCTAATTGCGTCAGCCTTAACAACGCATACGAAACTTGTGAATGTGTCGCTACCAAGATCACAACTTGACGCACAATATGAATACCTTCGTGCAATTCGTCGCTGGGCAGAGAGAAAATACAGGAGGACGAAATCACCATCTGACCTATCTACAGCACGCCAAGCACAACGACATGTATTGCGACACCTCGATAAGCTCGATAGGCAACGGTGGAGAGTATTTTGTAGCTCTCTTGATTCCAGAAAACCCGTGTCTCGAATATGGCAAACTGTGCGAAGCCTTCACACGCCCACTCAACAGTTGTTCCCTTTCCGATCTTTGGCTCTAAAGCAAGGTCGACCTGAAATAGAGGTTGCAGAAGATTACTGCCACTTACTCGTAGGTATGTCCTCCTCATCGATATCACCTTCGTATTTAGCCTCACCGCCATCCAGCGACGATCGCCTCGACTTACCATTCACAATGCACGAACTCAACACTGCGATTTCTACGTCCCGACGGTCGTCCGCACCAGGGCCTGACGGAATCACTTATTCGGCTCTATATCACCTCAGCCAGGAAGCAAGACAGGCTCTCGTGTCGTTCTACAACTCTACGTGGGAAACAGCGACAGTCCCAGAGAGTTGGAAGTGCAGCCGCATAGTGGCCTTACAGAAACCAGGCAAGTGTTCACACGAGTTGTCTTCTTATAGACCCATTGCCCTAGCCAGTTGCATCGGTAAGGTGATGGAACGCATGGTGCTGGCAAGATTGGAATGGCTGCTGGAGAATAATGTCGGCTTACCAGATTTTATAAATGGCTTTCGTAGTGGTCGATCATCTATAGATGGTGTTGTAGATCTAGTTTCTTCTGTTGAAAAGGAAAAACAACGTCGGAGATTGGTAGGGGCCATTTTCTTAGATATAAAGGGCACGTACGATAGCGTCTACCATGAGGCCATTCTTGACGCACTTGAAGACATCGGCGTAGGTGGCCGACTACACGCATGGATAGGGAGCTATCTCAGAGGACGTACCATTTTTATGTCGACATCCGATGGTGACACGGCCAGGCACCTCGTAAGCCGTGGAGTTCCGCAAGGCGCCGTCCTGAGCCCCACGCTTTTTAACATAACACTCATTGGCCTTCAAGCTGAGCTTCCCGACGTTGTCAGAATCAGTGCGTATGCGGACGACATATGCATATGGGCATCTGGAGCAATGCGACCACAACTGCGAGCAAGGCTACAACAAGGCACATCAATAACATCTAAGTACTTACGTCGTCAAGGCCTGGAACATCCAAATAGCAAAATGTGCTGCATTGGCATTTACGAAAAAATCAATGTCGTGGTACCCGATCTTCACTCACGGAGCAGTGATTCCCGTGGTTAAGCACCACCGCTATTTAGGGGTCGTCATTGATCGCAACCTGTCCTGGTCAAAGCATGTGACTGTGCTGCGAAACAAACTAATCAGTTTTGTGTATGTCCTTCGTGTTATAGCAGGACTGAGATGGGGCCCTTCGGAGAAAAGTCTTCTGCAGTTATACAAGGCATTGTTTGTGGGCTATATAAGGTACAACTCACCTGTGCTTTCCAGCATGCGGGCAACGTGCCTTCGTACTTTTGAGAGCCTTCAGGCACGAGCTTTGAGAATATGTCTTGGCCTGCCACGGTGCACATCTACCTCTGGCACTATAGAGGAGTCACGCACCTACCCTATACAGGTTTACACGTCCTGTGAGCCTCTTCGAGTGCACCTTCGTCTGCCGACATGCACAGCACCCTTTGTCATCGCTACAAGTGGACCGACCAGGCTGTACCTATTCGCGATGCCTCGATATGCATAGGCACATGATCCCGTCAGGCTTTGCACCTGCCGTAATCCCTGCAGTGCCTCCATGGACATTGACTAAACCACTGGTGTGCCTTCACATACGTGTAATTTCGTATAAGTCGCATGTTTCTTATATTGCCCTCAAGCAACTCACCTTGGCACATTTAGATGACCGATACAGCGACTCTGTACACATTTACACCGATGGATCCATAACTTCATCCGCCTCAGCTGCAGCCTTCGTGATCCCTCAACTCGGTATTTCCCGACAGTACAAATTAGATCATAGGTCATCTTCGACAGCTGCAGAACTTGTTGCTATACAAGAAGCCATAAAATTTGTGAACGACCAAGCACCGCGTAAATGAACGATTCTGTCTGATTCAAAATCAGCGCTTCAAGCTATTCATTCTTACTCAAGAAGAGCCCAATTTTACGAGTTAACGTTAGGAATCGTCCAAGCATTTGACTTAACACACAGGAGTGGTCACTTGATTACACTCCAATGGATTCCTGGACACTGTGGCCTGGCTGGCAACGAAACAGCCGATAGCGAAGCAAGAGCGGCAATATACAACGCTCCTATGTACGCCAAAGTACCCTACTCGCGAGGTGACGTCAACACATTGTTGAGATCACTCATGCGCGAATCCGCTGCCACTTACTGGTCGCTACCAGATCACCGGAACAAGCGCCTGCGGGAAACAGACCCCGGTATGACTTTTCGTCTTCCAGATAAAATCAGCCGAAGACATGCTAATATACTGCACCGAATTCGCCTGGGCGTCGCCTTCACTCGCCACTACACCCACCTAATCCGCCGTGCGGACAGCCCAAATTGTGAACGCTGCCAAGTGCGCGAAACGATAGCTCACATATTTTGTGACTGTGCATTATACGTGGCGCAAAGAAAAATGCTAACTGCAACGTTGGCAAGCATTGGACGAACATCATTAAGTGAAAGCCACATATTGTCAGCAATGAACGACCAAACAGTGTCAAAAACTGCTACAAAGGCTGTTCTAGACTTTATAAAAACCACTGGACTAGAAATTAGACTGTAGTGTACTATGCTAAGTGGCTACTGTACATACGCACCACCTCTTCTTGTCACCATCATCACCCTTCATCCCTCTTTCCTTCCCCTTTACCTTGTCCCCTGTGTAGAGTAGCAGGATAGAGCGAACTAGCTCAGGCCGACCTCTCTGCCTTCTAATAAATTCTCACTCCACTCCTGTTGTTGCCGTTCCTATCGATACCATGTGACGCATACCTGCATACAGCGGCCCGTGCTATATGGGCTTAGAGTTTCATACAATAATACCTTGAGGGTAATCTAGCGCTAGTATCTATGCGGGCTTCTGTAGCGGCGATTCTGTCCCCATGAGAATTATGGGAAGGGCAGGCTTCGGATCTTCTTCGGATGGACCGTGTTCTTCGATTTCGCGACGCCTGTTTGCCGAGTGCAAATCAAAGCGATATGACGTTATATTTAAATTAAGCTTGCTTCATTATTTTGTACGTAAATTTATTTCAAAAAGTTTTCATGGCGATGAGGTAAACGTGCAACCTGGACAAGACCACCAGGGTATCCATTGCTCTATCACTGTGTTCTAGATGCGGCACCAAGATAGAATGAATTATTTTTATAACACTTGAAAACAAACATTCTTATTTTGCTCTCTAAAGTGCGCATTATTTATTTATGGAAATAACAGTACACTACTGAGTGAGAAACACTTAACATTTTATCTGCCTCGATGCCAGATGAGTCTTTCCAAGTGGTCTGCCCCCAACGCACCTCTCGTTTTGTTGTGAAGTCAGAAAAGCGTGATAGTGCATCTACTTAGCTTCGTCGTCGTTTTGCGGTCGATTTCAGCAAGTTTTGGCAAGACGTGATTATTAAAAACGTGGAACTCGGTGTAATATTCGGCACTGGCATGAGACGCTACATCTATGCGCAGCGGTGAGTGGACGACGCTACGTTTAAACTGACGAGTACGACTTGTAAAGTTCTGAAGCCGCAGCAAATCGCAGACCTAGTGGTCTTCAGCCTCTTTGAACAACTAAGGCAGTGCTTCGCATCGCATCGCACTACCCACGCTGCGGAAGAACGATACTGAAACTGTAGGAAAGGATCCATAGATAGTTCGATAGCTAACGCGATCCAACCCGAAGTCTGTACTTCCCACAATTCTCATGGTAGTACACGATCGCAACGCCAGATTTCGCTCCAGGTTTTACTATATGAAACTCCATGTGTACGGGTATGTGTAACACGTGTCTGCAGGAAAAGGGTTAGTTGGCGTACGTGACACGATTTTCAACGTCACGGACATACAGTCGTATTTGTGAAACCCTTTGACTCTCTCATCTCAATTTTCGTCCACACCAAGTTATTACAAAGAGAAGAGATATGCACCAGCAATCCGTCGATCGCCTCGTCAGCAAAAGAGATTGCATTTCTGAAGTACGTATGTATTAGGATAACACTCGGGAGCTTGGGCATGCGTATACTGTAAGTATATTTAGCGCAACTTCGAAATCCCCATGGGTGTGAATGTGTGAGCACTCCAAGGGATCTCCAAGTTGCGCTAAATTTACTTACAGTATGTTCCAACTAGCCCAACAACAAGTTTTAACAGTCCCATACATTCTTTTATTAGAAAGGGAATGCTGCTATTTGGGGAGGGGGGTGCAAAATCAGCCTCATACATTGACATAATATGAAGGGGGAGGGGTGCTGTGACGAACCTGAGCACCTGTGAAGGAGAACAATAGGCACGCCTATGCTCCAGAGATGTGTATAGTGTGTCGTTAGCATGTGTAATTGTTACACTCACGCGCACACATTAGGAGCACGCCATCACATTAGTAAGATATTTCTATAACAGTCCTTCTCCCTCCCCGCTTCCGCCCTGCAGGGTAGCCTACCGCCGGCTCGGCCCTGGTTAAACTGCCTTACTATCTTCTATTCATATTTTCTCTCTGCCAATGCGATAGGACGAAAGCTTGAGATAATAGGTGAACCTGGGTACTATAGTCGAGCAAACAGTTCAAACTCAGAGACAAAAAAAAAGACGATAAACTTGCAACTAAGTTTTATTCATGCAAAACATAAGAAATGATCACGAGCATGTTTCCGTGTATCGTCATGCAAGTGCTCGCCTCTATTCGCAGAAACTTGTATTCTGTTTAAGCACATGGGAACACCAGGAGAAGACATTACTACAATTTGAGCAGCTCGCAGAGAACGCATTAGTGATGGGCGCATGCGGCATACGCACCAGACCACGTCAGTGCGGAATGAAAGGACGTCCCTCGATAGCTTGTTGTAGGAGGAGTACTGATGGGTTCGGGTGCTTGTAATAATGCACGCTGATTCGTCTTTGCGGGCGGGTATATATTACCTTGTTCTGTATAAATGAAACTTCGTTGTCTCATACACGGATCATGTACCGCGGGCCTCCAGTAGGTAGAATTTGCTTGCGCCGTTACATAATGCATCTGCCATCTGCAGCCTACGGTACTGACATGGATTGCTGCTACAGACTATACGAAGCGAATATGTCTCGCTCCCCTGAGC
This sequence comes from Rhipicephalus microplus, assembly GCF_043290135.1. Taxonomy (NCBI): domain Eukaryota; kingdom Metazoa; phylum Arthropoda; class Arachnida; order Ixodida; family Ixodidae; genus Rhipicephalus; species Rhipicephalus microplus. The sequence continues at coordinate 293,147,243 of NC_134700.1, forward strand.
TTTTGTGCCACAGAGCGGTTCATAAGAACATTTCAAGACAGAAAAGGGGAAAAGAACAAGGAGCTTGACCAATATAACCAACCGGTTCGCTACGCTATACGTATACGCCGGCAGAACGGTAAAATATCCCAAGGAATGAGAAGAATATAAATTGAGAATAGCAAGAGGACATGCACGCCCAAACACGACGAAGGCGATTGACTACGACTGCATGTTGTTTTTCATCCGTTCCAGGTGCATAAAAAAAAAGAAAGGGCTAGCTGTTCAGTCGGATGTCACCGCACACAAATTATCCTTTTCCGCAAGGCGACCAAGAATGAAAAAATAATGCGTGGTATATAAGCTTTACTCCTCAGCAAATGAAACGTTGTCAAGTTTTTGAAACGTTGTGAGGAATGCATTTCCTTGTCCATGAATGTACCAGTCCATGCAGTTACAAACTTTCATTTGCATAACGACGAAAGAAAAAGCCATTGGTGCACGCAAGCTCAAGACAGAGGACGTGCATGAGAGCAACGCGCCGTCTTGTTAAGTCTTGCGAAATGCGGAAGTTTAGAACGATAACCATGCAGGGTAGAAACCCGCCGCTTGCTTTTAATGTTTCCATAAAACGCATTCGGTCGACGTATACATTTGTGTGCGGAGGCTAAAAGCTTCTTCGATTAATCAAGCTTAATGTGCCCTTGAAAAAGCTTGAAATCTAGCATCAAAATATTTAGTATTACACATGTATACGGAACGTAACGGGATAACTACACCATGTCCTCATCAATCTGTTACGGAAGCTTACGTTGGCTCGCATGTAAGTGCTCGACTCTAAATTTTGACAATAATAAATGAAAGGCGTTACTTGTGCCATAAATGTCACGTTTTATTCCTTCAGCAGCAGTCATGTCGAAAAGTTCACCGTTTTGCTAACGCGCCTGAATAAGTGATAGTAATATCTGAGGTGTTACGTCCCAGAACTACAATACTATTATGATGGAAGCCATGGCTGAAAATTTTGATTCCCTGGTGTTGAACGCGCGCTGACATCGCATACTACAGGGGCCTCCACCGAAACACGGCTGGGATCGAACCAGCGACCTTCTGGTCAGCAGCCGAGCACCTTGACCACTGATATACCGCGGTGGACAGGAGCCTAGATCGAATACCTAATCGTCAGGAGGAAATATGACAATGCTGCCGTTCAAGGACAACACATACGCGTGCGACCAAGACATCGTGATTTCGTAAGCACAAGACATCAGCACGAGCGCTAGCCCGAATTAGTATTACATGAAGTGACCCTGTGTTTCGACCGTTCGCGTTGACAGGAATTGGCTGTGGTTGTACATGCGCGCGCACTTCTTGCTGCATGCAAAGGAGGCCCCGTGTCCTTGCCTATACCGTAGCAATACCAGTACTCTTTCGATAGTGATTGCTAGGTACCGCTAAACCTGGTAGTTCTGCTCAACGTTGGCTAAATATGTCTAAGTGCCAGTATTTAGGTGTGCTGCCTTAGTATTGGCCAAAATCGGCTAGTGCTGCCATACGTTTGTTAAAGCATGCTAGGTTCTGCTAGTGGCGGCTTGCGTCGGCAACGCGATATTAGATCCGCAACAGTTTTGTCGCTGAATATCAGTGCAATGGTGCTTTACCACGTGTACAGCAAATAAGCTCAGTTGCTTGCGCCCGAATTTCTTTATCCTTCTCTCTCAGCAGTACACTTCATCATAGCTCTATTTCATCGCCGTTTCCCAGTGTAGGTATAGTATAAAACATATTTTCTTTTCTCGTTAACCTCATCAGTGATCTTTTTTTCATTTGCCTTTCGCCCTCTAGTAGCTCCGTTTAACGTTTAAGTTAAGACATTTAAGGAACCAACTGCAAATACCTCGAGCAGACCAATAACCACAAGCTCCTTTCCTTCCTTCTGTTCCTTATTTCGTTTACACCAACTGGGGAGCGATGTAGATACTTCGTTCAATGAACCAACACGAAAGTTTGAGACTTTTCAATGTCACTCTAGCTTCAGTGTGTTTATCTCTTACTATGCCTTCTTCTTCCTACGCATTTCTCAGGCCCGATTTTGACTCACGATGCCCCACAACGCACCGCTTAATCACCCTGTCACGCTAATGGCAAAAAAAAAAAGCACCTAGATAAACTAGAAGCGATAAAAAAGAAGAGCAACAGAGAATCTGCTTTTCTTGAAGCCGGAAATTTGTCGTAATTGCTGTGCAAGTCGACACACCCCTGGTAATGAACGAGGCAGCACCCGTCCAGTTTCCTCGATCACACACGTCCACAAGGCGGACCACAGAGAGAGTCGCATAAACAAGCAGCGCGAATGGATATTATGTAACGATGACAACGCCTTTTTCCCTTTCTATATTTACGTATTTTTTTCTCGCACTCTTTTAACCGACCAGGACGCGTACACATCGACGAGGCCAGAGCCGGCACAAGCCTTTCAAGCGAACGTGAATCATTCGGATGTGCGTCAACGGGCAAGCGAGACATGTAGAGGAACAGCTGTCCTTTGTCGAGTAATGAAGATATCCCCGAAAACAACGCGAGATCGTTCGCACGCGCCCACTAAAACTACGATACGTGTATGATGGTACGCACAGGAGGGCTTTTGAATTTCGGTTCCTCACTTTCATACTCACAGTTGCCTTGCCATTTGTGAAGAGGAAAGAAATGTTGTTGCCTAGGTCACCACGTGAGGGAATAGCTAGAATATGAAAATGAAATAAGGAGTTCGGTATGTTCTATTAGCGCTATAGAACGCTTTATGAGTGCCAGCTATAGGTGGGCCAGGTTTATATTGACATCTTTTGCTGACTAAGCGAAATAGAAGTGGGCCGGAAAAAAAAAAAGTTAGAAACAAGTGGTGTTGCCAGCGTGATGATCGCGCACCAACTCATTGCAATGTGAGCTTTTACGAGGCCGTCTGCTCATGGACGAACATATACACCAGTCTGTAAAGGGTGATTTAGCATTAAGCTTGAAAGTGAGTGATGTTGCATTATATGTCAATACTTCGAAAACAAACGAACGAACAAACGAGTGCTCGGGGGCGCCCACGTACGCAAATGTATGGACGGATAGAAAACACCTGAAAAACAACGACGCCGCATATGTGGCATATTAACTTCAGATCGGTTGCCAAGTGGGAAAAAAACACATTTCACCTTCAACTACCTTTTTCAACTCATTAACGTTTATTGCGGTAATGAATTAGGTTAAATGTTTAAAAAAATTAAAAAATGGCAGCATATCCACGGAGTGAATGATGGAGAGTGGGGCGAAGCATCCGTCCGTCCATTCGTTCTTGCTTCAGTCCGTCCATGCGTGCGTCTGTGTGGCCGCCCGTGCGTCCATCCGCCCGTCCGTGCGTGCGTCTGTTCGTGCGTCCGCACGTCCATCTGTGCGTCCGTCTTTGCGTTCGTCCATGCATACGCTCCTGCGTTTGTCCATGCGTCCATCCGTCCGTGCAGCCATCCGTGCGTCCGTCCATGAATCTGTCTGTGTGTCCGTTCGTCCACCTATTCAACACTCCAAGTGCCGCCATCTCGCATCATTTCATGATATATTCCTCATATAGAAGCACCATCATCCAGCGGACATTTCAAGAACTGAACGAGAGGAGGCACACACACACTTTCGTACGGCTTGTGCTTCGTGTCTACTTCTCACCTTTAACCACCTCGAGTTCATACGGTATATACTAGTGCACTGTATTCGTGGGACTGCGGCCCAACGCTCGCTAAACCTTTCTAAAACCAAGGAGGTTACGCCCAGCGAGTATAACGTAGCAACCCTTTCTTCTCAGATAGTGCTCAATGTACATGCCAATGGCTGCTAAGGAGGAAGGAGAGACAGGAGAATTCGGCTTTTAGTTAACGCGCACGCTGCGATTTTTTTATTGTTCAACAACGCACAGAAGAAATCTTCCACCGGCACCACCTTGGAGGTCAAAATGTAAGACTGGTTACACACTACTATTACGACTACGAGGGACAAACGGGTGCCGCTATAAAAACCTTCGCCCCTAAAAAAGCTTCCCAGTAGTAGGTGAATTAGGCAAGAAGCCGGGCGGCCTTTCTTGTTTCTCTTTATTTTTCACTTTCCTTTTCTTCGCGTCTCCCAGTTTTTAAATGTGAAGCATTTCTTAGCGAACTTTGGCAACTCAGCCGTATCTACCTAATTATCTATCTAGCCACCCACTTGCCGTTTCGATCATGGTATCTATACCAAAATTGGTATTGAACAACATGACTGCCTGGCGAGCATAAGTGATTAATCATAGCATGAAAACCATGACATGTATGTTATGAATGTCATGATTTAAATGTCATGGTCTTGCTGCTGTTGCGGTGGTTTTGTTCACTTGACATATTGCAAAACTAATATGGCATGACATGACTGCCTAGCGAACATAAGTGACAGGCCTTCACGTGGAAATGATGACATGCGTGTCGTGTAAGAACATAACTACATGCCGCTCTCATGATGCGCTCGCGGCCATTTCACTAGCTCCACATATACCAAATTTGGTATTACGTGATATGAATGGCCGACGAAGGTATATGACACGTCCGAACATGATATACATGATATGCATGTCATGTAAAACATGACTACATGCTACACTCTTAGCGCTGTCGCGGCCGTTTCATTACCTTCCCATATACCAAATTTGGTGTTATGCGACCTGAATAATTGACGAAGGTAAATGACAAATCTAAACATGATAATTATGAAATGCGTGTCACGTAAAACTTGACTACAAGCTATGCTCGTAGTGCGTTCTCGGCCATTTCGCTAGCTTCACATATACCAAAATTGGTGTTACATGACGTGAACGGACGACAAACAAAAACGCCAGGCGCAAACATGATAATCATGACGCGGAAGTCATGTACAGCATAGTTTACGTTCACCTCGAACCGTTGTGCTGATTTTAAAGTGAGTCATAAACCTTCCCCTTTTGTGCTTTGCATATAATCAATTCTCGCTGTGCGTGGAATTTGTCCACTTTCAATGTTTTTTTTTCTTTCTTTCCTCTGTTCACTGCTATTTGTCTTTTCTCTTCTTTTTTTCTTTCGCGACCTCTCTTTGTTTCTCTTTTTTCCCCTTGCTTCCAATTTTGGTTGCATTTCTTGCAAATAATTTTTTCTGTTCCTCTTTCTTTCGACTTCTCCCTCTATCTCTTTTCCCCACTCTGTTCTCGTTGTCAAAGAGCGTTGTCCAGTTCCCGAGTATGACCATTCCTGTTCGTTCGGAAAAACGCAGCTCCGCTGTCAAACAGTTACACCAGTGCAGCTTAAGGCCGTGTGTTCTTTCGGCATCCCATGAAGGTTAACGTGCAGGTCGCTCGATTGTATACTACTCTGACATAAGGCACGGACAGCTGTTTCTTTTCTGTTCGATTAGTGGTAAGTATATAAATGAACGGCAGTTCCCACAACAGTGGAATGGAACGTTGGGCTAGTCGGAATGCATGCGTGATTGACGCAGCGCTACGACAGGAACACTAGAGTGCACCCAGCGTTGTTTTCATCTTTGGCACCACGTCAATCACGCAAGCACCAACCATAAACAGCTATAACAACGACAAAAGCAACACGATGTCATCTCAGCTCGATTCAAGGATGCACAGCCTGCGCAGTAACAATTCTTATTTCTCCCGCTACAAGAGAGAGCAAACCGAAGCGTCATTTGTTTACAGATGTGTTCATTTCAATTACAAGCGTCGTCTCTTCTCTTATCGGTTCACGGCTTAATACGTATGGTTGTTATGAGGCAAAGTAAACGAGGTCGTGCCTAAATCAAGAAAGTGCAGCAAGACAACTTTACCTGCTGGCTCGAGATCTCCACGCACGTTCTGGTCGTCTACAAGCTTCCAAAGGTGTCAATTTTATGAACTGGATCCTTCGCTCAAGCTAAAGCTACCATCACAACTTTCCCGCTCCGATGCGACACTGTTATGCCGCCTTTGGTTGGGTGTTGAATTCACAAAGGTGTACTCCTTTCGCATTGGTATGGCAGACACTCCTACATGCGACTACTGCGGAGATGAAGAGACCATCGAACACGTCCTGTGCAGCTGCGCTTGCTAAGACACACAGCGATGCCAGATACGAATGGTTTTGAATCGACTTGACCCCGGACCATTTTGTGTGCAGAAGATACTAGGACCTCGGGCATCTGCCTCAGATGCGCAGAAAGCAACTAAAGCACCGCTACTTTACCTTAAGTCAACAAACCTGAGCGACCGCCTGTAAACTGTGTGTGCTCCCCGAGTGTGCTCGTGATTGTGTGTACTTTCTCATCTTTCTGCAACCTCTTTTCTCCCCTTTATCCCTTCCCCAGTGCAGGGTAGCAAACCGGATGTGCGTCTGATTAACCTCCCTGCCTTTCCTTGCATCTTTATCTCTCTCTCTCTCCGCTTTGTTAATAAAAACATGAAGGTGTGCAAGAGCAATCCTCCGAATCACACAGATAGATAGATAGATAGATAGATAGATAGATAGATAGATAGATAGATAGATAGATAGATAGATAGATAGATAGATAGATAGATAGATAGACAGACAGACAGACAGACAGACAGACAGATAGATAGATAGATAGAGTGATAGATAGATAGATAGATAGATAGATAGATAGATAGATAGATAGATAGATAGATAGATAGATAGATGATAGATAGATAGATAGATAGATAGATAGATAGATAGATAGATAGATAGAAAGATAGATAGATAGATAGATAGATAGATAGATTCAATTAACGGGTACCTTCCTTGTACAAACGCACACAGGAGAGGGGGAGGGACGATACACAAATAACAAAAAACGTTGTTGATATGAAACTGGGTCACTGACGAAGTTTGATTGTAATCTGACGCTTCGGAACTGCATACGGGCTCCTTGTTCACTGAGCTGGACTAGATGTTATGGAACAGTGACTTCTAGTTCAACTAAGTGAATTCACTGAATTTCACTGATTCGATTTCTCTACATGTATACTGTTCCGAAACGCCCGATCGTATTCAGACTTGGTCAATGACCGTGTTTCATCTCATTCAATGCCTGACAAGATGAATTTTTGTAGGATTCATGACTCCGAAAGACATGGTTATGCATACAAAATAGTAACACAAGGCGTCCATACATTTTCAAAGCCGCACGCCTTGCTTCCTGTACGTTTGCGATAAACAGATAGATATAAAACTAAATGATTAAATAAATAACGACAACTGCTGACGTAAATTTGCTCATGCTTTACGAGCAGAACAAATTTTCATAACAACCCAATTTCTCGGCCACACTTCCTTTAATGGTATTCAAAAGCGCGAATTCATATTCTACTTCATCTGCGTCTTGCGAAATAGATTTTCTTCCTCTCGCTCATCCAGTGCCGTCCTGGCTGAGGCGGAAATAGTGCAGGTCGACGATTACAGTCGTGCACCTGTTCGTTGCGTGAAGTGGCAGCAAATACGCCCCGGACAAAAATGTTTCTAAGCGAAGGGGAAGCAATCGGAAAAACGGGCGTGCCGCGTTTCGCTTTCGTGAAGGAAAAAAACAACCCATATATCGCGCATCTCTGAAGGACACAGCTGCATGACGATCACATGAAGACTAGTGTCCGCTGCTCGCAGGAAGTAGAAGAAGCCATCGACATCAGGCAGCTTCAGAAATAGCAACGACCGCGCGTCCTTGCGTTTTCTGAGCCGCACGCTATGCTTCCATTATTCTGTACGCTTGCATTTACTAATATTAATCACGGGTGTTACACGTGCTGAGACCACGATATAATTATGAGGTACGCCATAGCGGATGACTCCGAATTCACTTCGACCACCTGCAGTGTGGTTCTTTAACGCGCTCTTAAATCTAAGCGCAACGATGTTCTTAAGATTTCACCCTTATCGAAATGAGGCCTCATTGGACCACAATCAAACCCGCACCATTGAGATTTGAAGCGGGATACCTTACCATTAACCTACCACGTCGAGGGTAGGTTAATGTCTCCACCAACTTTGTCTCCACCAAAGGAGACAAAGTTACCGTGAGTGCCTTATAACAGCCACACGCCTCCGGAACGTATCCTGGCACCCCCTTGGTTGGCGTTTGGACGGTCCAAACCCACGCTTGACAGTGCCAGGAATTCGCATTAGGGCGGATCTCTCAACGCCAGCTTTGAAGCAGCTGGCTCTACTTATGCTGCACGAAACATACAAACACCACGTTAAGCTTTATACAGATGGTCTGACAAATGTTAGAAGATCTGCAGGAGCTCTGATCTTCCCGCCAAAGCCGAAACCATCTAGTTTCGAGAATCTCAGAAAGCAACATCGACAGTCGCAAAGCTCGCAGCACTCCGCTGTGCACCGATTCGAAACCAACTCTGCAATGTCTTGAAACTGCGCTTCGTCATGGACCTCAAGATAAATTGAGGCTGGAAACACAATGACTGTATCAAACAAGTAATAGAGAAATGACATGGTGTAACTTTTCAATGGTTACCAGGCCACTGCGGCATCATCGATAACGAACATACCGACGATGAAGCGAAAAACACTCGCAAATATGGAGTGATGGATCCTATTCTACTATCAAGAAGTGACGCAGCAGTAAGGATTAACACGCTCGTGCACAATTTCGCAAGGTTACTGTGGAGCACGCCCGGTTTGTTTCACACCTGTCTTCACGGCCTGGATCCATGCTACGACTTACGATTTCGACTGCTGTTTATCCCTATCTGACACTCATGTGGCTTGGTGTGGCGCTTTCGGAAAAATCAATTTTGGAATGCCGGAAAGATCGAACTTCACGCTGAAAAGCGAGGAAGGCCTTCTTGAAGTTTCTGCGAGCGAACCCGCCTCGTCGAACGGTTGTCACATTCCGATGTGTGTTTCCGCTTCCCACCCTCCAACTATATGTTTCCTTTTTCCCAATTTTTTCCCCTTGCCTCTTTCCCAGTGCAGGGTAGCAAACCAAATACTCGATTTCCTGTCTTCATGCCACATCTCTCGCTTTGCGCTCTCTCCCGTGCCCGGTGGTTAGTGTTTCATAAAGACATCAAAGATGGACAACAGCATAATAATAATAATAATAATAATAATAATAATAATAATAATAATAATAATAATAATAATAATAATAATAATAATAATAATAATAATAATAATAATAATAAAGAGAACAAGAAGAAGAAGAAGAAGTGAAAAATTTGGCAGATCCCCCAGAGTGGGTATGAGGCAAAGGTGAGGCATCATCATCACCTTCAGATCCCACATATCACGGGAACATGCGGAGGAAGGGGGGCTGTGATGTCAATTTTTTTCATTAAGATGCAAAACGCAGCGAAATGAGGCTAAACTTATATTCAAATGTTATACGCACGTACATATGTTGAACAGTTGCATATGTTACATTGCGATAGCGATTATATGGACAGTCTCGGCAGGCCTTTTGCCGTTTCCGCCCTCATTCACCATATATGTATACGTATCGATATATGTGATGCGATGGTGATGCGACTGGTGCGCGTAATTGTGAATGATTGAAAAGTGAAACTCAAGAAAGAAAACAAAAGCCGCCGGTGCTCGGCGCCCAGCTCGTTACGATGCCCCGACGCGCGGTTATCTCCCACGCGTACTTTTCTCCGCAGATTAGGGGGGGGGGGGAGGTAGATGCTTGTGCGCGCGCGCTTATCCTTCGGTGGGAGAATTGCATGCCTTCGGCTTTCACCAGAACGATTGCGTTAGTTGCCGGGCCCACAAAGGTCACTTCACTCGCAGCACTGGCCCCATTTGCGAAAAGAGCATGCTTTTTCATACACAGCGAAGTATAATAACTATGACGCTTGTTAGTTTGCACTAATTCGTACTTGTGATTACGTTTCGTGCGTCGTTTTTGCTTAAACAGCGCGCTAAGGGTCGAGCGGTAAACGTTGTCAGTTCGCTCACGTCCTGTGTATCTTGTTTTATTGACCCATTTGTGCGAGAGCAGCGCCCTGCACGTTTAGATCTGCTTGCCATTCTCGGTGGTACATTCCAAGTTGTTGCTATCGCATTCATTTATTCGCCGTTGCGGCGAAGCTGTGACTTTTTATGCAAGCAGTTTACAGTTGCATTAGGATGCTAAGAGCAACTTGAGTATTACCAACACTATAAGCGGCAAGCTGAAATGGAGCACTTGTACATGCGAGGATGCTAGCCCGGCATAGTTGAACTTCAGTTGATGACGCGTAGCTAAAGTTGACGTTTACCCAACCTGGCGCCTGTATCATAGGAACATATATGCAGTGTTTATTAAATTAGTTAGCCAGCACTGCAACCACAATTGACGTTTCACCAATCGTCTGCACAGTCTTTTTTCCAAAGCAGCTTCGAGCCTTGGTGATGGTCCTTTGCTAGGATACTTGATTGCTTTGCAGAATGATTTGCTTCGATTCTTTCTGGGACCATGATATTTATTTGCGTTTATTGGGGTCGACACTACTGATACCAGTTTTTCTCAACGCTCCCACATTCAAATTACAGATGTCTGTTCTCGCCGCTCCAGTGTAGATATAAACTTTCAATCACCCGCATGCTGTGACCCGTGGCATACGGGCATGTACCACACGTGTCTTGAGGAAAAGGTTTAACGTGGTACATGACGAAATTTTCACATTATCCATGTCATCACCAGCCAGACATATGCGACAAATTTTTTTTGTAGACCCCAATTTAAGGAGAAGATCGTGAGAGCACCAAGACTTTTCCCACAGCACAGGGGGTGGGCACTAGTTGGCATCTCTTGTTAATCTTTTGGGCAGAATGCTTGGGTGGTCATTGAAGGCGTGCCGCTCCATGATGCTAATAATTCTTTATCTACACCTGACAATGCCGACCATAACAACTTCTCTGTAAAATTAAACAGGTGTGGAACCAAGACGCATTTGCCGCAAACTGAGACCATCAAACAAGGAAAGGGGATCTCATCTGACTAGCAACTATTTACTGGTTGTTGGAGACAAAGAGATGCGAAAGTGTCCCCCCCCTCTCCCCCTTTCCCAAAGAGAAAACAAAAATGAGAAATTTCCTATTTCAGTGTACGTAAAATGTGGCTAGGTCTTAGATAGTGCACATGCTCCAAGTAAGGTCTAAGCGGCCATTTACTTGTCATTTAAGCATGGAGACGCAACGTTTTAAAAACACAGGTGAATAGATTATCAGCATATCTATGTCTTAAGGCTAGGAGTGCTTGAGCATAAGGTTTCCATTGTTTTTATTTTAACATATTTTTTGGATAAATAAAGGTATGTCACTGGGAGTACTTTTTTGGTTTCAGTTTCCGCTCTGTTGCACAATATAGTAGCCAAGTTTGGAGCAAAACTACATGCAGCTTACCTAATATTATCGCATCACGGGCCGACTGAAATTCCCCGTCAGATAAACACAGGCGTCTGTAATTTTGTTTGCACTTTCAATCCGTGTTACGACATGGATAACTTCCTCACTAAAGGTGAAATGTCGTTTCCCGTAAATGTAGAAGCGAACTTGAAGTACTCGTCACTGCAATGTCGACACTGCAACTAATTTACAGCGCCTCGTTATGTACAAGCGCACATACCCAAGTCAAATTGATCTCACTCATGTCTGAACCTTGCCAGATGACTTGGGCGATTAGCGTCTAATGATTTCACCAGTCGATGTACTGTACTTAACCTTACCTTGCTGTACTGTACTGTACTGTAACTAAATATAACTGTAGCTTAACTGTACGTTCAACCAGATGAAATGGCGATAGGTAGCACGACCCCGTCAAATTATGACGCCACGAAAGACCATCACCCGTGATTCACGCCATTCCTTACAGAAAGATTTCAGCCACGTATGATTCGACGGCGAACACTCTATGACATGCCTCCGGTTGTCGTTCTCGTAAGCCGATTAGTTCTCATTATTTCCGTCCACTGCGGGTCTTCGATCATCACCAAGAGGGGGTGCGACCGCGGAGCGCAAGCGGTCCGTGCCGTACGCATGTACACAACCCCCCCGCGCGCCTACGATGCGCCCGACGTCAGATGACGACATTCGGCCGCCGGATCTCTGTTAATATTCCCCTCGTTTTGCGACTGTTTCCTCCCTCGACAAACGAGGCACTTGGGCTGCGCAGTGCCGCCCGCGCCTGACCTCCGCAGCTGATGCCGTCGCGCACGGCACCCGTTTGTGACATTCGCGTCCTCTCCCACGAGCAGCGTTCGAGCCCGCTTCCCTTCCTCTTAACCTGCCCTCTCAACAGACGCCCGTCACTCACGTCCCCTCATTTGCTGGGTCTCCTCCTCGCGGGCTGTTTGACTGCAACAGCAGCAGTCGCGTACAGAGTGCAGCGAAAAAAACAAGGAAACAGCTTTTTCTTTTTCTTCGGTGTTGTTTTTCTTTCTCAGTGAGCGCCTATCTGAAGCCAGCCACGCCAGTGGCCAACGAGCGCGCATGCACACACCTTCCTCCCTCGCCCTCGGTACGCCACAAGGGCCCGTTCTTTATCACGGCGCGAAATCCAACACCGGCTTGATTCAGGTCCGGCCAGCGCCGAAGCAGTCTCGGTGTGCTGCGCAGCCGTGCACAGTAACCCTCACTGGGGGACCCGGGGGTCTCGTCCTCGTTGTCACAGCTTGAGTTCCGCGGTGGGCGATCGCGGCCCGAAGACCGTGCAACGGCAGCGCTGACCACGTAAACCATGAGCATACACGGTCCTCAAGACCAGCAGCGCCAGGATGGTGTCGAGCCCTCGGTGCACGAACACCGCCAGAACCACCGGTACCATGTGTCGTCGATGGCTCAATACGAGCGCATGTACCGCGAATCCGTCGATGATCCGGCCGCCTTCTGGGGCAAGCTGGCCCAGAGGCTCGACTGGAAAGTGCCGCCCAGCCCCGATCGTTTTCTGGCCTACAACTTCGACCCCCGTGCCGGACCTGTGCGTGTCATGTGGATGCAGGGAGGCGTCACCAACGCCTGCTACAACGCGCTCGACCGTCACGTTCTCGCGGGACGAGGGGACAAGGTGGCCTACTACTGGTAAGCGAGCGCCACATACCGTCCACTAGGTTATGAAGAGAATTCGTACAATCATGGTGTTCGTTGTATCATTGTTGTCACACATATATTATGCACAGGTACGTATCATGACGGTGATTGACGTTGCGCGCAGGTGTCGTGATTGCCTTGACGGCTGCTTTCAGCATTTCCAAGGCTGCCCGTCAGATAAGACTAACATTAAGGGAGGCTTCGGTTTACTTTTGGATGTTTCTAAAGCTGCTTGACATGCGAACGAAGGAATAGCAGCTTTTACCCATTCTGCCTCATCGGCATGTGGTCGACTTGGTTAGGATTCGAACTGGCGACCTTGTCTTAGTTGCGCTGGACACTTCACGTGAAGGAGTCAGCAGTCAGCGGCGAAGTCGGCGTGATTATACGATGACCAATTGTGGATCGATGATACAAGTTCTAAACTGTGTGTTGGGGCACTCGAATCTCCTAAAGCCTGCCTTCCCTTACGTGTACATATCTAACCAAACCACAATAATAACGTTTATTTCGTCCCATTTAAGGATTCCGAGTGTTTCACTTCCTACAATTGTCGCAAGCTGCTCGTCAGATGCAAAAATGCGCACAAACATCAGTACTCTAGTAATTCCGGTGGGGGACTTGCAGGTTATGGTGTTATGCAACGAGGAAGAGGCGAGCGCCCACGGCTTAGTCAAAGCTGCTAGTATATACTAAAGAAGAGGGTTTTAAACACTCGTTTTTTTTTCTATATCCAGTAGGTGCAGTGCTACTGCAACATAGACTTTAATAAACGTGACCCACCAATGCTTTATTTATTTATTTATTTATTTATTTATTTATTTATTTTTAGTCACTCTGTTAGTTAGTTCGTTAGTTTGCTCACTAACAAGACAAAGATAACAGTGTGCATCATTTTCGACAAGGCAATATACCACTACTTTTCTTTCAGTTATAAAATTTTACTTCAGGCTTCTCAAACACAGGGATATGAGAAACGCGCGCAAACACGAACACACACAAGTACACGCGAGAACATACGTAAAGGTTACTTGAAACCCCCCACCTCCCTCGCCACACGCTCCCTTACAAGTAAAATTTGTCGCTACGCTAGTGAAAGGAAACTACAGCAGGAAGGCTGCCTATACATGCATGAGCAACAGATCTTGCGTCTCCAGAGGAACAGCAAGCAAACTCCCATCGAGAGGTCTTCCAGTTCCCGAGGTACACTGTTTTTTTTTTTTTCACAAGCGCATCATAAATAGCCCTGTGGTACAGCGGAGAAACACTTAAGCGGATCAAGTGTTGACCTTTATTGCCAGGCTAAATGCCCCTGCAACTATGGAACATATCATCGCGTCATGAGGATATGAGACGAGGACAAGTTTTGTCTTGCGCACCGAGCACTGGCCACTTTGTGAACACGGTTGATTCTTGAAGTGACTCGTTCAGTATATATGGTTATTTGGTAACGATATGTAGTAATGTCGAATGGCAGGAGTGAAGTCTTTTACATGCACACACACACAGAAGGTTGCTTAATTGAAAGCTTCATTCTAGCTGACAGATTCGACAAAGTGGAGGAGGAAAAAAAAACGTAGTCATAGCAGGGCGACTTGTCATCAAGTTTCTGGTACTACACTGCATGTTAGCGCAATGCATAACAGAAGATCTTACACACATGGAGAGATACCTAGCGCTCTTCTTGTTTCATTCATGTGCCGTGCTAATACGTGCTGCAGTTATGCAACACCAACTCGCTAGAATAACAACCATTCTAGGTTTCCGCCAACTATAGTGGGGAACCGTATGTTGTCAGACGTAGCTCGAGTGAAAACTGCATGTCAAAAGCATCTATTTAGGAGCAGAATGCAGACACCCAATGCGAAAGCAAACCACGAGAGGAAGACGTAAACAGCGGAAAATACAGCGACAGCCAAAACAGTCGAGTCTTATAATTTGCATGCTATCATTTCGTAGTTTGAGATCCGAGACGCGCATCATACCTAATATCCCAATAATAATCCATTAATAACCAGGGCATGTATCGCGTAGACAGGATAACCACTGGTCATTAAGGGTAACTAACTGGATTCCTAGAGAAAGTAAGCGGGTTAGGGGGAGACAGAAGGTCAGGTGGGCAGATGAGATTAAGAATTTTGCGGGTGTAAAATGTCAGCAGCAAGCACAGGACCGAATTCACTGGCGGAAAATGGGAGAGGCCTTTGTCCTGCAGTGGACGTAGCCAGCATAATGATGATGATGATGATTATGATAACCAGTGCAGTCTGGTAAACTAAACTTGAGTTCTAAGAGCAATGGTGTATAAAATGTAATAAAGGTAATAAAATGGAGCTACACAAGCATGATATCAATTCAATGTGCAGTTTTCACGAATTCATCCCACTGGCATCTTTTAAATGCGAACCATTTCTTAAGAAATTTCGGTGACATTGAATTGTTTATTTTTTTTTTTCGGCAACAAAAGAGGTTGCCCTGGCGCTATGGCAAAAGGCAACATTCAAAGTCGCCTGACTAGGCCCCTAGCCCCAGGCAGCACAATCACACAAGCAGCAGTTTAATACAAAATGCAATTAGCTTAGAAACTGTAATTCAAAACCTTATACAATTCTATGTTCAACTATACAACAATATCAGGCAAACCATACACAGTTTGTATTCATTTCTGGAACCTGTAGTCAAACATATTAAGCATAAATATTGTGAGACGACGTCAGGTACGAAGGAGCGACCGTTTTATTGTCAACCCAGACGCGCGAGCCAGCAACCGAACAAGCAGCGAGCCGCTACGATGATGATGATCACGGTGCTTTGTATGCGCAGGTGAAAGTGAAAATGATGAGCAACACAATCAGCGCTCACACTATTTCCCCCCTACACGAAAGCGGTCTGCAAGACGTTCATTTAGTAAGTGTATGAGCGCTGGATATAAGGTTTCAGGCGAGACACATGGACGATCTCGGTCCCGCGACGACGGCGATCAGAAGCCGAAGTAACCGGCGCGACGCGATAATTTACGGCCGATGTTCGTTCAAGCACGGTGTAAGGACCCAGGTATCTGTGAATGAATTTTTCACAGAGGCCGGGTGTGCGAACAGGTGTCCAGAGGAGCACTTCGTCGCCTGGGTAGAATGACACAACTCGACGTGTCGCATCACAACGAACTTTGCGCTGGGCCTGAATGGTAGAGGTGTTGGCGCGGGCGATTGTGCGGCAGTGGTTGACACGGGCAGCGAATTCTTCCGGAAGGGACGCAGATGGGACAGAAGGCGTGGACAAAAAGCTGGTGTCTAGAACAAAAGATGGTGCACGGCCATACACAAGAAAAAACGGGCTGTAACTTGTAGTGCGTTGTATGGCAGTGTTATAGGCAAACGTGACGAAAGGTAGTATTGTGTCCCAGTTCTTGTGATCGGGTTGGACATACATAGAGATCATGTCTGACAAAGTTCTATGAAAACGCTCAGTAAGACCATTGGTTTGCGGATGATATGCCGAGGTGGTCTTATGGATTGTGTCAGAGGCCTGTAAAACTTCAGCGAGCACACGAGAAAGAAATGTCTTGCCACGGTCACTCAGGAGAACACGAGGGGCGCCGTGGCGCAGGATAATGTCACGCAGAACAAAGTCGGCTACTTCGCTGGCAGCTCCAGTAGGAAGAGCTGCCGTCTCAGCGTAGCGAGTAAGATGGTCTACGGCAGTAACAATCCAGCGGTGACCGGCGGCGGTAAGCGGAAGGGGTCCGTATAAGTCTATGCCGACGAACTCGAAGGGAGCGGATGGGCACGGGAGAGGCTGTAGAGGGCCGGCGGGAAGAGATGTCGAACGTTTTCGGTGTTGACATGATGAACAGGAAGTGACGTACCTGGAAACACTAGTGGAGAGGCCAGGCCAGAAGCAGCGAGTCTTAATGCGATCGTAGGTTTTATGAAAACCCAAGTGGCCAGCCGTCGGGTCGTCATGAAAGGCTTCTAAGACTTGGAGTCGAAGTGAGCGAGGTATGACCGGGACCCATCGGCTACCGAGAGGATGGTAAGTTTGTCGAAGTAGCGTTCCGTCATGAAGTTTGAAACGCGTGAGTTGTCGTCGCAAGCGGCTGTTGGGAGCACGAGATGAGCCGGTGAGCCGATCGATGATTGTACGGCAGTATGTGTCTGCACGTTGGAGCGAGGTGAGGTCTGCGGATTGAAGGAAGTCATCCGGTGCAGTGGGCTCGATGGGACTAAGACTGGTCATCTGCGTGGTCTCTTGGCTGGGAGGTGCTGCGCAGCAGGTAGATGCGTCATGATTTTGCAACAGCGGACAGCGTGACAAAGCGTCGGCATCTTGGTGTTTGCGGCCCGACCGGTATGTGACACTGTAGTCATACTCCTGCAGTCGGAGCACCCAACGACCGAGGCGTCCTGACAAGTTTTTTAATGATGACAACCAACAGAGCGCATGATGATCCGTGACGATCGTGAAGCGGCGGCCATACAAATAGGGGCGAAATTTTTGCACGGACCATACGATAGCGAGACATTCCTGTTCAGTGATGCTGTAATTGCGTTCCGCTGGGGAGAGAGTACGGCTCGCGTAAGCCACGACTTGCTCTTGTGAAGCCTGGTCACGCTGCAGCAGAACAGCGCCGATTCCGTGCCCACTTGCGTCAGTGTGTAATATAGTAGGGGCTGTGGGATCAAAATGGCGAAGAACTGGCCCTGACGTGAGGCATCGCTTCAGGGTCTGGAAAGCAGCTTCACAGTCATCTGTCCAAAGAAATGATGCACTTGTGGTCAGGAGTTTGTGAAGAGGAGCCGCGATAGTGGCAAAATCACGGACAAAACGGCGGAAGTAAGAGGCTAAGCCGAGGAAGCTGCGAAGGTCTTTGAGCGTGGTGGGCTTAGGAAAGTGCAGCACAGCGGCCACTTTGTCGGGATCAGGTTCGATGCCAAGCTTGCTGACAACGTGGCCTAACACTTTGATGCTGCGGCTCGCAAACCGACACTTCTTGGTATTTAGCTGGAGACCGGCTTTGGCTAGACATGTGAGCACCTCGTCTAGACGTTCTAGGTGTTGCGAGAAGCTGGATGAAAAGATGACGATGTCATCCAGGTAACAAAGACAGGTCTTCCATTTTAGGCCACGCAGCACCGTATCGATCATCCGCTCAAATGTGGCTGGGGCATTGCAGAGCCCAAAAGGCATCACATTGAATTCGAAGAGACCATCAGGAGTAGCAAACGCTGTCTTCTCTTTATCAGACTCATGCATCGGGATCTGCCAATACCCAGATCGTAGGTCGAGACTTGAGAAATATTCTGCACCCTGTAAGGTGTCAAGTGCATCGTCAATTCGAGGCATAGGATATACATCCTTGCGCGTAATTTTGTTTAGTGCCCTGTAATCAACGCAAAATCGCACTGATCCGTCCCTTTTCTTAACTAGGACAACAGGAGAAGACCAAGGGCTTGTGGAAGGTCTGATAACGTTGCGTGCGAGCATGTCATTGACTTGTTCCTCGATGACCTTGCGTTCTGAAGACGACACGCGGTAAGGGCGACGGCGGATAATACGAGAACCGTCTGTGGCGATGTGATGAGAGGTCACCGTAGTTTGACCTAAGCCATCCGAACAAACGTCAAAACAAGTCTTGTGTTTTGTTAAAAGGGCCATTAAGTCATTAGTTTGCGTTGGAGTGAGATATGGACTCAAAGTGGCTTTAAGCGCATTAGATGAGCCTCCTGGTGGCGTACACTTAGCGACTGACGGCGGAGACGATACAGTGACGACACATACCGGTGCTATGTCGATAAGGCTGGCAACAGTGGACCCCTCTGGCAGTAGTTGTGGCTCTGTTGTCGTGTTGTAGGCGGTGAGACTGGCATGACCACGCGAAAACCGCACTAGACAACATGCGATGGCGATTCCTCGGAAAATGCAGCGCTGATCGGGGACAACCACTGCGTCACCGTCAATGGTATCGCTGGATCTAATGGTGAGGATACGTTCTTGGGCCGGGGGCAGTACAAAGTCTGCAGCTGCAACAAGGTGAGGCGACGAAAAATCGTAAGCACTAGAATTTTCAGTGTCCGTAATGCGAATAACGGGCGGACCACACGAAATGACAGCGGAAGCGGCTGACAGGAAGTCCCAGCCCAATATAATCGGATGAGCACATGAAGAAAGCACAGCCAATTGTATATGGTGACGAATTCCGTCGATCAGAACACGAACAGTGCATAGTCCAATAGGGTAAATTCTATTTTCATTAGCACCACATAACACCGGACCAACATATGGAGTTTGCACTTTTCGTAGACGATGACATAGTTCGCGATCAATGACCGAAATGGCTGCTCCAGTGTCCACGAGTGCGTCAACCGAAATGCCTTCTACACAAACAGTTAGTAAATTTGCAGGGCGCGCAGGAGGAATTGGGACACTTCGACGACAGGCAGTTTCTCCTCCAAAAACTGCAGCTGCTAGTTTTCCGAGTGGCTGTCGAGGGGCATCAGGGCAGAACGTAAAGGCGAAGTAGTACGGCGGAAGGGCGATGGTGAACGACGGCGGGGTGAGCGGGAAGAACGAGGTTCACCGTGGGACAAAGGAGGCGAAGGCGAACGTCGTGACGAGGGAATGTAGGTTCCTGGAACGTAGGGGTCAGACCTCGCAGCCCGGTCACTCTCGTACGAAGAATAACCTCGTCGTTCATCTTGCTGGCGCCGACGGCAAAAGCGGGAGATATGTCCTCTTATGCCACAGTAGTAACAGACGGGGCGCGTAGGGCGCCAGGCAGGGAAGTGTGGTTGTGGTGGTGCCTTGGCTGCCATCGCGGCCAAATGGTCGTATACGACGTCCGTAGTTACAGGTGGAGTAGGTGGAGGAGGCCGTGACACGACTTCGGCATACGTAGGCACATGTAAGGGCACAGGAGGCGGGGCACGTGCGACGCTCGTCATCGACGCCAATTCGTCCTTTATAATTTCCCGCAGGTTAGGAGGGGGTGAGCGGGCAGGTGAAGTCGGTGCGCTGGCAGGAACAAGGCTGTGAAGTTCCTCTCTCACTATGGTGCGAATTAGAGCTCGCAGCTCATGCTCGCCAGTAAGACGAGTGTCATAGGAGGCGTGTGGAAGGCGCATTGAGTAAAGTGCGTCCAGGCGCTGGCAGGTGGTAATAATGTCCTGAACTGTTGTCGGGCTCTGCATGACAAGAGCATTAAAGGCGACGGAGTTGATGCCTTTCATTACTTGCCGAATACGATCGGCCTCCGGCATGTCCTTTTGGGCGCGGCGGCAGAGGGCCAGAACGTCTTCAATGTACGATGTGTACGATTCGTCAGGCCCCTGGATGCGGGTAGCGAGCTTCTGTTTAGCTACCTCAGAGCGTCCTGTAGAAGTGCCGAATATTTGACGCAGCTGCACCGTGAATGCTGACCAATCAGGAAAGTCGCGTTCGTGGTTATGATACCACGTCTTAGCAACCTCCTTCAGATAAAAGGGTACATAGCGCAGCTTATGTGCCTCATCCCAGTAATTGCAAGCACTGGTACGGTCGTAACTGTCGAGCCATTCTTCTACGTCCTCACCGCGAAGGCCAGAAAACACTGGAGGGTCTCGTTGCGAGGTACTCACGGTGTGGTGAGGCCCAGCAGGCTGAGCGGGTGGTGCGAAGAAGGCGGTAGGGGGTGGGTCGTTTTGCGCCATCACTGTTGGCAAGCACAGCCGTCGACCTGATCGGAGCTCCAGGGGTGACCGGTAGTGCAGGAGGACTTGGGAATCACAGCACGCTCCACCACTTGTGAGACGACGTCAGGTACGAAGGAGCGACCGTTTTATTGTCAACCCAGACGCGCGAGCCAGCAACCGAACAAGCAGCGAGCCGCTACGATGATGATGATCACGGTGCTTTGTATGCGCAGGTGAAAGTGAAAATGATGAGCAACATAATCAGCGCTCACAATATGTATAATAAAATAACTCTTGTTAGACACCAAAAAATAGTTTTTTAAAAAGATTCAACACAAAAGCATTTTTACAAAAAACACAAAAAACACGCTCGCACACAATAATAGAGCTACAAAAGAGAAGACAGAAGAACAAGACATTATTGCTCGAGTCGAAGCTGTTTAACTTTTTTCCGGAAGGCTAGCAAAGAAGAGCAGCTGTGCATCCCATCAAGTAGAGAAGAGTACATATATAAAAGAGTTGGTATCTGCCTTTGGAGCAGTTGTATGCCGTATCTTGTCCTAGTCTGAATTTTTAAAATGCAGTGTGTCTATAATGCGGAGTAGCAATAGTGTGTAATGATAAAAATATTCCTGGGTCTGATTTCAAGTTCAGGAAGGCTGTTTCGGCTAGGCGTTGATTATATATGTCCTTAATAGTCAATATCTAGCTATATTTAATATAGGAAGAAACATGTTGTCGACTTGATAAGTTGTGAATGAATCGTAAACCATGTTTTCGCATTACATAAAGAACATGAATGTTTGTTTTTGACGTAGCGCCCCAAACTAGTATACAATACTGTAGCCTTGTGTGAACAGCACAATGGTAAAGTTGTCGTTTTATGTTCTCGGGTAACAACATACAAAGTTTGTTTAGGGCGCCAATTGTTTGGGCTACACTACGTTTTACATAATTTACATGATACGTCCACCAAAAGGATTCGTATCTATCTATCTATCTATCTATCTATCTATCTATCTATCTATCTATCTATCTATCTATCTATCTATCTATCTATCTATCTATCTATCTATCTATCTATCTATCTATCTATCTATCTATCTATCTATCTATCTATCTATCTGTCTGTCTGTCTGTCTGTCTGTCTGTCTGTCTGTCTGTCTGTCTGTCTGTCTGTCTGTCTGTCTGTCTGTCTGTCTGTCTGTCTGTCTGTCTGTCTGTCTATCTATCTATCTATCTATCTATCTATCTATCTATCTATCTATCTATCTATCTATCTATCTATCTATCTATCTATCTATCTATCTATCTATCTATCTATCTATCTATCTATCTATCTATCTATCTATCTATCTATCTATAAAAGGTCGCGACAGCGATACCAAGGAATACGTCAGGGGTTGTGTCGAGGGGACGTTTCGACAAGTGGATTTGTCTTCCTCAAGGCTAGAACAGAACCTTTCTGTTCTAGCCCTGAGGAACACGAATCCGCTTCGGATCGACACAACCACTGCCTACAGATTTTTTTATCGCAAGCTTCCATCTTCCCTTTCTTGAAGTTTTTTGGCCAACTTAACAAATGAAGACATGCCGAGGAACCCACAAAAAAGCTTGGTTTAATACCATGTTGTGATTGGTGACTCACCAGGTCATATGCACTCGCCTAGAACGACTCGAAAGCGAAAGTCATCAGAGGTAACTGCTGCATCATTATCATCATCATAATCGATTTGATTGATTGTTTGATTTATATGTGGAGTTTAACGTCCCAAAATCACAATATAATTATGAGAGACGCCGTAGTAGAGGGCTCCGAAAATTTCGACTACGTGGGGTTCTTCAACGGGCACCCAAATCAGATCACACGGGCCTACATTATGTTCGCCACTATCGAAAATGCAGCCACCGCAGCTGGGATTCGATCCCGCGACCTGCGGGTCAGAAGCCGAGTACCTTAGCCAATATACCACCGCGGCGGGGCATTGTCATCATCATCATTATTGGAGCTTGGGTGATCTCGTGAGAAACTGCTCACGTAGCGTATGCTGTAGCTGATTATGATGATGATGCGTCATAGGTTGGCCGCTTGTAATGGAATAACAGTTTTTTTTTTTTCAGCCAGCAACTGGCGACGAAATTCACTTCGTATGACACCTGCTGGCATTCTACGCTTTTGCCGCGCAACAATACATCTGTTCACGTGACTCGTTCCCCACCATGACGGCTGTAGAAGGTCTTTTTCCAAATCGGTTTCAAGCACTGTCATAGCTCTATTGTATAAAGTACGTGGCCGTCACGCAGAAAGCCAGTGTTCGATTCCACCTCGGGCGCGCATTTTATTTACTTTATTTTTATTAAGGTCCCGCAGGTTTTTGTACCGCACGCAGGGTTTCTCAAGGTCAGTGTCTGCTGACGCATTCAAGGCTTGCGCTTTAATTATCGTACTTATAAAATATAAACCATCACGCTAACGTTCAGTGGATACTGACATAGCTCGTTTGCGTGTATTTTTATTGCGGTGCATTGTTTGTAAGGTAAGCGTGCCATATTGTGGGCTAAAAGTGAATAACGAAATATGCACCAGTGAATTAATGCGGTCCATGAAGTTATTCACCTACGTCTGTAATTAAAACGAATTGTGAACTATAAGATAAATCACATTGAGCGCAAAACTCACTTTGCAGAGTGGTTGACCCGCAGATAATCTCGAGCACGATTTCGGGCGCATTCTGCCTTCTGTTGTCCTCGATAATCTGCGCCTGACCACCGCTCGATCAAAGATGTACAAACACATCCACCTCTTAGTACCCTTGCTGATTAGGAAGCGGTGGACTCAAGCGAATCGCTCCGGGGCAAGCATTGGAGCAATGGCCAACATTCTTAAGGTCGTACGACGAATCATCATAAATCGACAAGCCGAAATTTACACTATCTCAAGTATAATGCTTGATGGGACAGCTTAGCGTTGACTAACAACTGCCTATACTGTACGTGACAGTTCATTAAACAAAAATTAAAACCAATAGTACGCAGCGGAAATTCTAGTAAACAACTAAACTGGCAAGCCAGTGCCACCACCTCGCAAACACGGATTGAGTTATTTTTTTCATTTTTCTTCGTCTTCTTTCTCCTTTCTTCCATCTTTTTCTCCTTTCTTTCCATCCTTTCTTCCATCCTTCTTCCATATATATATATATATATATATATATATATATATATATATATATATATATATATATATATATATATATATATATATATATATATATATATATATATATATATATATATATATATATATATATAATCTTTTCACGTCTACTCCTAGCTCTCACATTTGTCCTCCTCCTCATCCACAATTCCTTTATCATCCCGTTGTTAAACTAACTAGACAAGGCCACGCCAATCTTTACCCTTTCCTCCATCTTCTCCTAACCCTCACTTCTCCATCCTCTCCCCTTGATGTGCAGTGATATGCATCGTAGAAGCTGCGTGGCGCATACCCACTGTTTATTGCGCATAAACTACACTGAATTGTCATGCGCTATCCTCCTCACATTCCTCCTCTTTCCCACCTTCTTGCTGTACTATGCGTGGTTATGCTATGCTTGCAGCTTTCTGTGTTGCATATCCGCCGATTTTTCAATGGTCACACACGAAATCGACCCAAGCTTAAACAGCTGCTAAAAAAACTAAAATTTCGGCTATTTTTTGCCTCTTATTCTGAACACACGCTTACGTAGTTTGTCGAATCTGTTCTGGCGTCGGTCAATCCTCTTGAAATGGAATGCGTCACTTGTGGCGAGGACAGAAGCAACAACAACAGCGTGTCGCTGCGCAGTCTTCCTGTACGGTGGATCATACATAACAAGACTGCAGATGTACGGACGGGCAACAGATTTCTCGTCGGATACATTCATTTCACGGAATAGCCCCAGGGTAACGATAACGTCAGTTTTCCACGCACGTTTACCTCAGGGTTCGTTTCGCCCACGAAAGGGGCGCTGTCTAATAATGGATCTCAGTTCCATCCGACAGCCGATAATTGACACGATGATGGCAGGGCTGAGGGGGCACTGGCCGCATAGGGACGCTTATCCAAGCCCGCTGCGGAAACGGCCAGAAATCATTCACTTGTCATTCTTTTCCCGGCGAGAAGTGAAGTTTCGTTTAGTAGGACGATCCACCACTTTCTATTTAACGAAAAAAATATATCGGAGAAAAACTGCCTAGCGCTTTCACAAATGGTTATATATGAACTAGTTACGTTACCAATATAATAAACACGCGACAGAATTAAAAGTAGCAGCAAACAAAGAGGTGATCGAGGATGCTTTTTAATTCGAATAAATTACAAACCAAGTAGGTTACGCATATATATATATATATATATATATATATATATATATATATATATATATATATATATATATATATATATATATATATATATATGACATCTAACAGACAGTAATGCCAAGGAATGTACAGGGGAAGTTATTAGAACCAATGGAATGTAAATAAGAAAGAAAAGTGGGTGAAAAAATAACCAGCCGTGAGCAGGATTTTTTCACCCACTTTTCTTTCTTATTTACATTCCATTGGTTCTAATAACTTCCCTTGTACATTCCTTAGCATTACTGTCTTTTAGATGTCATTAATATTGTGTCAAAACACGGGAAAATGAACCCTTAGGTATACACTTCTTTCCCATATATATATATATATATATATATATATATATATATATATATATATATATATATATATATATATATATGTGTGTGTGTGTGTGTGTGTGTGTGTGTGTGTGTGTGTGTGTGTGTGTGTGTGTGTGTGTGTGTGTGATCTTTTGATATCATAGGAAAAGGTAGGAGAGCCTAGAAAAGATGCTTTGTGGACGCAGTCACGCAGGCTACGTTCTAGTGTACAAGCTCAAATAATGCGAATTCTCTCGCTTAGTAATTTTTGTGTTAAGTCTTACATACTTATGTACGTCTTTGTAGTGCACAGTGGAAATGCAATACTGAAGCCGGAGATGTTTTGATAAATGAGGACAGTTATCACTGATGGCGTGATAGTTAAAAAAATAGAGCTGCACCAAAGAAAGAAAGATAGATAGAAAGAAAGAAAAAAGAAAGAAGTAAAAAAAGAAAGAAAGAAAGAGAAAAAGAAAGGAAAAGAAAGGAAGAAGTACAGAAAGAAAGAAATAAAGAAATAAAGAAAGAATGAGAGGAAGAAAGAAAAAAATAGTGAAAGAAAGAAAGAGGAGCATTGAGAATACGCTTATTTGGAGTTGCATATGGACGCTATACATATTTCTTAGGCATTGAGGGTCTATAGACTTAAGAAACTGCAGAAACTCGCAAGTCGTTTGATGTGCAGACAGACTTAAGAAACTGCAGAAACTCGCAAGTCGTTTGATGTGCAGACAGATAACGTGGCCGTGACCTATGGAAGGACGATCTCGAGTCCGGTGGTATAATGCTGTAGGGAGGCGGGGAGACAGACGTGCGAGATGCGCAATAGACTATTCAATGGCGCAACTTTCTTCGAATATTCGCAAATTTCTTCGGAACTTCTTTTGAACAATGAATCTAAACGACGAAAAAGATTAGGGCTTTATGACTTTCACCTTTGGGTGGATGCCGCTCGTTTATTGCGAATTAGTTTGCCCGCCAAATAGCAGTGCAGAAATACATAGTACGCACATACGTTCGGAAATCTTTAGTGAGTCGGTGAAAAAAACAATGATATATAAAATGGTTAGGACACGCTGCCATAAGGTAAAATTAACTTTGATATTACTACAGTTTTTTTTTCGGGTTCAGTAATGCTTTAGGAAGACACCAAGAGTTCTCATAAGTGCTTGCTATGGGAGGTACACGACTGCCATAAGATATTCGAACTGTGCCACCCAAATATGAATTTCGTGTTAATTTTTATGAAGACGCCTTTATCAGTGATTGTAGACTTTTTCTGTATTTTGCGCTTCCCTTCTTACTGAATAAGTGCGGCACATGTCGCCTTTCCATAATAACGTGGAGACTATACGAGAACGCGTGAAGCTTTCGCCGCGTACCTTTCTTATTGATTCGTTGGCTAGACAGGGCTACCCTTGGTCAAGCATAAACAGACATGCTGAAAAGAGCCCCGAAGAAGACTCTGTTCACCTCGTTGTTGTTCGAAATAAGCGTTGTAAGGTATCTGCTAGAAGTGGTCGCTAGCCTGTTACTTCCGCCAACAATACTGGTGATGTTGCAATGTCACTGCGAGTTTCTTAGAAGTCGGTCTAGAGCTTAACAAAGTATATGTTTATGGGATGAATATAACACACAGGCAACCCTCTAACTCCCTAGAAGTTACATTGCTCCACTGAGCTCGAGGTAACAAGTTCTGTCCCGGCCCTCCACGGCCACATCTCAATTAGTGCGAAGCACCAAAACGTTAGAAAAATTTAGACGAAAAGATAAAGCCCGCCACGATTACCGAAGAAACATTGTTACCCTCGTTCCCCCTTATCTTCGTCACCTCCGCTCCCTCTAAAAGATGACAGGCCCATCTGCTGTGCGATGTCAATGGACGTTAAAGAGAACCAGATGCACGAAAATTCCGGAGCCCTCCCCAACATCGTCTCTCATAGTCACGTCGCGGTTTTGGAACGTAAAACCTTAGATATTATCATGTTAAGAGATGACGTCCCTCGTTGGTGTTTCGGCGCGTAAAGTGACAAAGTATATTCTTTTCTGCCTAGAAATACGCATACCGTTATCATTATTGGCTAGTTTAGATGCATGATGGAAAGAAAGGGAAAGGCATAGTCAGCATTCTACACTAACGGTGGAGTTAAAACAGCATGTGGCGCAATTCATTGGCAGCTGTTCAGGGCTACGCACGCCTACGAAAAACGTCAGGGAAACGGGCGCTGTGCGAAGCGCGCCTATCCTGTATAGGGTACGTCTACCGCTCCAAGTTTTTTTTCTATACCTGTCGCAAAACATTGACAGCGTGGTTCGCAGCCGTTGCAGCATTCTGCAGAGCACACAGCTGCGCGAGACTTCAGGTGCGCGCACACTGACCCAGTTAAGGCCCGTTCGTCGGCACTTCTCGACTAACTTATTAAATACCACCCTAACGCGGTCGTGTAAGAGCTGATAGAACCGTATACACCTCGCTGTTCTAACCTCGGTGTGAAGGTATTACGCAGCTATGTTTAAAACAAGCTCCGCTCTTCAACCCAAGACCGAGTGGGTTTCTTGGCGACTGCAAGAAGTATGTGTATACATGACACAAAAATAAATACATGTATACATAAAAATAAGACCTGTAAAGCAATAAATAGAAAGAGTTCAGAAATGCACAGAAAATTCAATACTTGAAAGTAATATTTAGTAGCGGGTACACAAACCTAATCATTCAATCAATGTGCAGGGGCTACGCTGAATCCATGCAATATATCTGTATACATATAAATGCGCACTCTTACTGAAATACGAAGTCCGTTTTGACTAATCAATAATCAATAAACTCTACTGTCGTCAAATGACTATCATAAGCTCACTGTTAGAAGAGCAAGTGTAGGTCAAGGTTTCATATTTACGTTTCCTGCATAAGCTTTCGCACCTGAACGTCGGTGTGAAGTCAAACATATTTTCTGATGCTGAGCTTCGTTTTTCGTAGTTCGGTCACATTAGCTCAAAATTTTATGGTGAGATTGCGAGCCCATACCGGCTCCCCCATATTAACTCACCCACTACGCCTCATTACTTCAGTTCAGTAAAATTGCCCCGTGCTTGCCAGGTTAAGTATATGATTTTTTTCAAAACACACAGTCATACGTAAGCTCTTGCTAACGCCATCAAAATCTACGACTTCACGACAAGTTGGTACGGTAACCACAAGGTGACGTTGGCACACGTCTCTATGTATTATGCCCACTTTTATGGCTTACCAAGCATGTCTGCGCAGCGGAACCGTTGCTTTTGTTTTTAATGAAGGTTAGCATTACACAAATATTATTCTTCTTTTTATTGTCGCCAAAAAGCGGTTTCTTAGTTTTAGATTTTCAACAAGCTTTCAGTAAGTTGTACGTAAATCACGTGGATACCGTATTTTCATTCCATATTGTCTCATCAAGAAAAGTACGGAGAACTTTTGGAATTATCCGACTGCATCCGAGATTTTTTTATTTTGGGGTGGTTGCGGGGGGGGGGGGGGAGCCGAATTAGGGTCGAACAGGAGGAACGGGTGTGATTTAAGTTACCTTGGCACAGCGACGGCAGCAGTTGAATGATACGCTACAAAATATAGCTAGATATGCAAGCTTTGTGATATTTGCTCTGTTGACCTAATGAAATAAGAAAGATCGGCATCGGCACGTGCAGGTGTTCTGACTATTGACTCAGCATAGGGACGTCATGTTTTCATGATTCAGATTGTTTGCGGGCCAGTTGGCCCATATAATGGTCCTGAAACAGCGTGCCTAAACGGGGTAAAAAGTTCCAAGAAGCAGTTCCCTCTACGGCGTCCCTCAAAGCCATATTGTGGCTTTAGGGCATAGAACCCCAGATATTATTATAACATTTTGTTCCAATGGGTATTAGGCTCGATAGTGCGTACGATTAACATTGTCTCAGACGTCACCTTCTTCGCTGTCGAAGAGGAAAATCAGAAAGTGAACGCTTCGTGATAAACGGCAGCTCTTCCGATTCTGTGATAGCATTCTCACGGATCAACACTCAGATGAATACGGCAGGTGCACTATCGATGAGAGAATCTTTCACAGGTTACATGGTTCCAAAATTCCACTCGTTGGGTTATTGCCTCAACAAAACGGAAACAAAAAAGAAACATTCGGGGGTTATTTTGTTCTGTCGGCAAAATTGGTGAAAGTAAGCTTAATGCGAGCATGCCTACCTATGTCTTTCTTTCTTTCTTTCTTTCTTTCTTTCTTTCTTTCTTTCTTTCTTTCTTTCTTTCTTTCTTTCTTTCCTTCTTTCTTTCTTTCTTTCTTTCTTTCTTTCTTTCTTCCTTTTTTTCTTTCTATCTTTACTTCTTCCTATCTTTATCTCTTTCTTTCTTTTTATTTCTTTCTTTCTTTTATTTCTTTCTTTCTCTCTTTCTTTTATTTCTTTCTTTCTTTTTTCTTTCTTAATTTCTTCCTTTCTTTCTTTCGTTCTATTTCTTTCTTGCTCTCTCTATTTCTTTCCTTCTTTCTTTTTTTCTTCTTTCCTTATTTTCTTTCTTTCTCTCTTTCTCTCTTTATTTATTTATTTTACTCTTTCTTTCTATCCGTCTCTTTATTTCTTTCCTTCTCTCTTTCCTTCCTTCGCATTGCGCAATGGTCCCTCCAAACTTCCTCCTTCCACCGTGCCGTGTAATATCTAAGCGTCATCCGGGTGCTTATATAGCATCACGACATTTCAGTTTCTACACAGGCGACAAAGACTGTCATGCGTTCTTCAAGTCGAAATAACAATGATGTGGCAGTGGTGAAATGCAAAGCAAATAGCACAAAAAGATCACATTTCCTTAACGGCTGATCGCCGACCAGACCACGATCGAGGAAGTGTCAAGTATTGGAAAGCGACGCATACCAATACGCACGCATGTCGCACTGCTGTATACGCTCGCCAGAGCAGGCTTTTTTGCGTTCGAAATTACCACTGAAATATGTGAACTATAATGGCTTCGCTTATTATTCAAAGATCTTGAAGTCTCACCACGGAGAACTTATATAGTTTCCTATTATATCTCCTAACGCCGTAATGACATAATTTGTCCGAAGCCCTTCAATACAGTGTCTATATAGATACCACTATTTTATATCTTTATTTTCGTGAGCATATTACAGTACAGAAGAAGACTTCTGTTCAACAAACGCATGGAAAAAAAGAAAAGCTCGCAAATTTGCCAGCACTCGCACCCGCTACCGGCCCAAAACGCGAAGAATAGCGCTGCGAATATTCCAGCTGAAGCGAAGTACACTGCAGTGTTATCAACGCAGAAAGAAACCCGATTCTGAGGAAGACAAAACACTTAAAGGCGACGCCCTATGGATTGCGCCACTTTCGTCGGCAAAGCCGCTACTATATCGAGTGTTGTGCGAAACAAACCGAGAGCTCCACGTGCGCGCCGGCTACGAAGGAAGAGCGGGCTGGAGCTCGAGGCGTGCGTTACGCCCAGCGAAGCAGATACAAGTATCTCTCGGATAGAGTCTTCAAGGCAGGCCGCCCGCTTAACTCGTTCTCGTAAGAAGGACCAGATCAGCCGACAGAATCAAATAAGCAACAAAGTACGGGCGCTAAATGAGCGCAAAAAAAAGAAAGAACAAAAAACAGGAGAAATCATGAATGAAAGCGGAGAAGAAACAATCTGTTCTTGTTCTTCTCTTCGCTCAGCTCAGTGAGAGGGTCCAGTCAGGAGGCATTGACCGGTGTCCGCACTTATCTCTGCGGCTCGCGCCAGATATCTGCGCGGGGAAAGCTCCCTTGACGGTCAAGGCGACCGTTGACACTCGATGCGGCCGGATTCCGAGGCAAGCACTTGCTTCGCCGGACACCGTCACAACAAAGGAGCCTGCTCCGAAAAACGCGCACAGGGCCTGACTGCGTTTGGCGTCTTCTACTATTATAAACAAATATAAACAAGGCGCTTATACATTAAGGCCTTAGGTGATTAAGCAAACGGGAATATAGAGCGTTAGCGTCGACTGTCACCCGGCGACTTGAATTCGAGTGGCGCAAAAAATCATCGCGGGATGACCTAACCACGTAACGTCATCGTGACGTCACTGATCGCCAAAATTTTTGATGTTATCTGAGATGGCTACGGCGGCGTGTATTGTGACAATAGAGAATAACGTCATTGCATGACACTGTCGCTTGTGCAAATGTGGCAGGTCTTGGTGGTCATGCAAAACCAGGTACGGTGCAGAAAGGTTTTGGAGGAGAATCTACACGTCGACCGAAGGAAGGCAGGAACAGTAAGAAAAATATCACTGTCGAGTGATCTTCAAAGAACGTGTGAGAGACCGTGTGCCTTTACTTTACAGGGAACAGCAAGCTGTCCTGACGAAAGTAATTAGACTATACGTTTCGATCCTTTCTCTTGTCTTGTTTAGATATCCCCTGTAGGCGTCCCAAGTAAAGCGCTGCGTTAAGCCTACGTAGGCATGCATTACCACCAGATTCCGTGTGTTCATCCAGTCAAACTGATAACAAGTGATGTTTAACATCAGTTCGGGGGCCGTTCCATGCTTAAACAGGCTGAAAAAAAAACTACAATGTCTCGTCATGAAGCCTACACGGTCCCCTTTCAAATGCAATCAAAATTGTGCATTTGATACATCCCAATAAAAAATAAATGCAGCGCAAACTACAATTATTTCGTCCCTCCGTCATTCTTCCTCCCACCAAAAAGAAAAATATCTATCTATCTATCTATCTATCTATCTATCTATCTATCTATCTATCTATCTATCTATCTATCTATCTATCTATCTATCTATCTATCTATCTATCTATCTATCTATCTATCTATCTATCTATCTCTCTATCTATCTATCTATCTATCTATCTATCTATCTATCTATCTATCTATCTATCTATCTATCTATCTCTAGAGTCGCTCTGATCAAACCATGTGACAAGTTTACGTAGCGCAAAATGATATTCAAGAGTGTGAGAGCTAAAAGGTCAACACTTTTACAGGCAAGTTTAATAAGCAAAAAAAGACGTTTAAGAAAAGTCTTTCAAGGTTAATAAAAGCACGTAAACTGAACATTTTGCCATTTACAGATAACCCAGAAATACACTACACTCTAACTGAACTCTGGGAAACACTCAGGGGTTCTAGAAAAGAGATCGAATGATTGAATGTTGACGCTAGCGCGAGAATGGAGGGAGAATGGAGATTGTCAAGATTGAACATATCAAACCTTCTTGGTGATAATCTTCATGACTGTGATAATGACTATTATTATCATTATAAGGAATAAAACTTCAGTTGTTTCAATTGTTCAACAAGGGGTACATGATGGGGACCTGTGAAAGGAAAAAAACAATAGTCTGAAGTTCCGTACTTAGTGGTTTTTGATTTTCAAAGTATTCGCCCGCTGACTAAAGCAAGTGTGCCGGGCTCTAAATTGTGTGTGACATGCCGTGCTGGCTGTCACCAGCAAATCATTTCAAATTGAAAAGTTTCCGGCATACTTCGCGCAGGCTTGTATTACTGCTGTAAAGACGACTTAAGAAGTTGACCCAGAATACCGTATGGCATCTGTTAAATTATTGTTTCAATTTTGCTCTGTACTTCATGAAAAAAGTATTTAAACCGTTGTGCCTATTACTTGGTAATGTCGTCAAGCGTTTTGTTTGTAATCGATCCCGACATGCATGAGTTCGTGCGCTATAGAGGTCGCATAGCTAAGAATCATGTGCAGCAGACAGGTTAGCCCAAACTTCAATATGTGAATCTATGTTTGTCACAAGCTCCTTGTCACCCCTGTCGTTTTAGTTTTAAAGGAGCTTGTCACTGGCGTCATGTCATGTGCTGGTGCCATCTATATTTCCTAAGAGCGACTTGTAAATTAAATCAAATCGAAAAGAGATTTTATTGCACTATATTATTTTAAAAAAGCGTATACAAATATTTTGTCCCATATACTAAGCGGCTAGTGATGCATCCAATACAAAAAAAGGTTGCAAGAATCAGCAGTCTTCACAGAAAAAAAAAACAATAGTGAAAGCAATGTGAGAAGCGACAAATGTTATACCCATTGAAAGAACTATGCCGAAAAGAAAAAACACACTAAATATACATGAGAAAAAGAAATAATAATGATGAACTCATTATATATATCTATATTCTACATAAAATATCAAACAAATTCAAAGAGCCATACTGAAAAAAAAAACAACCAACCACATAACTACCAGGAGTACACCGATTTTGTACAAAAAAGTGTTTTAGGGGCCAATAAAAACTCAAAATGCAAGGTTGGAAACTAAGTATTGTTTGCAGGTATAGCGTTAAAATTTTTTGCAACTTTCATTTCAAGGGTGAATTTGTTCCACAGCTTAGCTCCAGAAAGTTGATTTAGTCGTTGACGGTACACACCTTTAACATATAGGGAGGTTAAGATTATCGACGCTGGCGTGACGTGTGTTTAGTGATGGTAACGTGATAATGCCACGGGCCAAGGGGGTGTCTGTGTTTACTATTCTATCCACTATACAGAAAATTTTGTAATGGCGTACGTCCATCAACGACCTTATACGCAGTCTTTGAAATAAAGTATAACAAGGACGATGCCCTGGGGTGGAAGTAATTACACGCAGAGCTCGTTTTAAATGCGAAGCATTTCTTATCGAACTTCGGCGACTTTGAGCGTATCTATCTATCTATCTATCTATCTATCTATCTATCTATCTATCTATCTATCTATCTATCTATCTATCTATCTATCTATCTATCTATCTATCTATCTATCTATCTATCTATATCTATCTATCTATCTATCTATCTATCTATCTATCTATCTATCTATCTATCTATCTATCTATCTATCCATCCATCTATCTATCTATCTATCTATCTATCTATCTATCTATCTATCTATCTATCTATCTATCTATCTATCTACCTGTCTGTCTATCTATCTATCTATCTATCTATCTAGCCACCTGCGACTTTTAGCTCTCCTGGCCGTTTCGGTAATGGTATTGATACCAAAATTGGTATGACATAACATGACTGTATGACGAACATTAGTGACTAGTCATAACGTGAACATCATGACATGTATGCCATGATTTACATTTCATGGTCTTGCTGCTCTTGCCGTGGTTTCGTTCATATTGCGAAGTAGTCCTTTATACGCCTTTATTAGGTCTGGAAGACGTGGCCGAAAAACAGTTACTTCCGCGGCACAGAACCGACTCAAGGGTCATCCCCACTAACGATGAAGATGAAGAACACTAAGTGATGATGGTCTTGTACAGGTGATGAAGAA
Organism: Rhipicephalus microplus; assembly: GCF_043290135.1. Lineage (NCBI taxonomy): Eukaryota > Metazoa > Arthropoda > Arachnida > Ixodida > Ixodidae > Rhipicephalus > Rhipicephalus microplus. The sequence goes on from NC_134700.1 coordinate 293,182,006, forward strand.
GCGTGCTTTAAATGCCCACAATATGACATATTGAAAAACTGGTATGGTATGACAGGGCGAACACAAGTGACAGACCCTAACATGGAAATCATGACATAAATGTCATGTAAGTCATGACTACATGCCATGCTTATGATGTGCTACCGGCCGTTTCGCTAGCTTCACACATAACGCATTTAAGATTACGTGACGCCAACGGATGACGAAGGTGAATGGCACGTCCAAACATGATAATTTCGACATGCGTGTCATGTAAAGCATTACAGCATGCTACGCTCATAGTGCACTCGTAGTTGTTTCGCTAGCTTTACACCAAATTTAGCGTTACGTGATGTAAATGGATGGCGAAGGTATATGAGTGGTGCCAACATGATAATCATGACATGTGTGTCATGTCAGAACTTTACAATGTACCATGCTCATGATGTGCTCTAGGCCATTCTGCTAGCTTCACATAAAAATTGGTACTACTTGACGAGAATAGATGACAAAGGTAAATGACATGTCCAAACATGATGATCATGGCGTGCGTGTCATGTAAAACATGACTACATGTTATGCTCATAGCTCACTCGCAGCCATTTTACTAGCTCCACATATACCGAATTTCGTATCACGTGATTTGGATAGACGACGAAGGTAAATGACTCGTCTGAACATACTAATCATGATATGCGTGTCGTGCAAAACATGGCTACTTGTTACGCTTATAGCGTGCTCGCGGCCGTTTCGCTAGCTCTACATATACCAAACTTAGTAATGCATGGCGTGAATAGGCTACGATGACAAATGACACGTCCGAGCATGATAATCATGATATGCGGGTCATGTATAACATTACTACACACTACGCTCATAGCGTGCTGACTGCCGTTTTGCTGGCTCCACATATGCCAATTTGATATCACGTGACGTGAATACCCAATGAAGGTAAATGGCACGTCCAAACAGTGCATCCAAACATAATAATCATGACATGGAAGTAATGTACGGCATAATTTACGTCCACCTCGTGACGTTGTGCAGATTTTAAAGTGACATACCAAACTTCCTCATTCATGCTTCGCATACCATCGATTCCCATTGTACCTGGGATCTGCCATCTTTTTCGTGCATAGCGTGGCATTGTCGGTTGAGCGTAATAAAGTCTACGTTCTTTAGAATTACTTATGTATGACTTTTATAGTATCAGGAAAGACACCACAGTACATTGACGTGTAGATGTTCTGCCTCAGATATGCGCAACACTTCCTTTTATATCGATACTACGCACAAGTATGAACGCAAAGACCGAAGCAATACTAGTGGGCGCTGCAGATGTGGTTGGATTTTGGAAATAAATGCAAACAGAATGAATTTAAAAAAAGCATGCCGTCTCGGGGGACAAACAAATAAGTCGACAGACAGACAGACAGACAGACAGACAGACAGACAGACAGACAGACAGACAGACAGACAGACAGACAGACAGACAGACAGACCAAATTTTTTGCGTCGAAAGTATTCCAAGAAAGACTATCGTCTTTAAAAAAACGTGGCTGATCCTTCTATAAAGGAATCAATATAACACGAAAGTGAAACGTGTCTTTACAGAGGTAGCTGAGCATTATTGTGCATTGTTTTAGCAAAAGCAGCAAATTTAAAAGTCACCTTAAGAACGGCAAGCAGCTAAAAACTTGCAGTGCGCACCTCAAGCAGAAAGCAAGCACGAAATTAGTAAACGCTGGACGATCTGCGGACTAACGACTGTCACAGCTCCACACTTAAAGCGCGCTGTTCAAACAGAAAGACGCGCAAAACAAGCGCACAAGCATACACAGGACAAGTGCGAACAACTGTCACAATTATACTTGCGTCGTGCTTCAACCCCGCGCTCCTTTTGCAAACACGGCCGTGGCAGCGTACGAAGTGGCCTTCGTCCTCTCCCAAAGTGCGCGCGCAGGAGAGACAACGCTCTTTGACGACAACGACCTTTAAAGTGCGCCCAACGCGAGCATGTCGCGTCACCTCGCCACTAATAACGAAAACGCGTTAAAGATTTGAAGCTCCAAGGACTGCCAAACGGCGTATGGTGTATACAACTGGCTTGCCGTTAGCACTCCCGACGATGCCCTCTCCGTGGTGTAGTGGTTAGCGCCGCGCACTAGGTGGGAATCGAGAGGTTGCTGGTGGGATTCAGTGCGACAAATTCTCGCCTTGTGGTTTTTTCTTTGCAATTTCATACCATATATTTTTTATTGTCAGTTCCGTGACAGAAGTACATCAGCTGAGCCGTAGTAGACTCTGCCGTAAAACACGTTCGTGATAAAATAAAAATTTGCACCGAAGCCCATGACCTTGACAATAGACAAAACTTTTCTCACTATATCTATCAAGGAATTTTCGCATCGCTTCCGTGATGAGGTTTCTTCTTTAACCTGTTTGTTCGTTAGTGAGTTTACCAGCGCAGGTGCGGGGTTCAACTTCGAAAAGCCTCGAAAAACTTGAAAACACGCGTCTGATACACGCTTTACGTCGGTGACATGCATCTTGAAGATGATATCATGAACCCAGTACAAACGCTTTATTTTATTTTCTTTCTCCTACCCCATCCCTTTCCTCTTCCTTTGCGCTCTTCCAGAGTCGTCATTTTTTCTGTCGCACATAAAAAATCACGGCATATTCTAGGAGTGAATGAGGAAGAGCGGGGCGAAGCGTCCATCCGTCCGTGTGTTCATCCGTCCGGAACGACGAACAGAGGAACGGATGCAAGGACAGACATACAGACAGAAGCACGGACGTCCCGAAGGACAGATGCACGGACGGACAGACGGGTAGACGCAAGCACGGAAGGATGAACGGAGGGAACAATGGACGGATGGATGGATGAAATGATGGATGGACACACAAACGGATGAATGGACGCTTAAGACCACTCATCATCATTCGCTCCATGGATATGCCGTGAAAACCACTAACGCCAGCTAGTCATATTATTACAAAGGCCATATACGCACAACGCCATCTATTGAGCAACTGATAAACTAGAGGTGGCTACATACTACTACTACTACTACTACTACTACTACTACTACTACTACTCCTACTACTACTACTACTACTACTACTACTACTACTACAAATTAGGCACCGATCCATGGCCTATTGAGCTTCGCCTCTAAAAAAAGAAAAAGCTTGATCACCTGTATGTAACACCTCAGCATGGAGCCTTTGTATCTTAGACACAATCTCTGATAGCCTGAAAACACGAATGCTGACGTCCACTTTTTACGCAATGCTCTCAAAGTGCTTTTATAAAGTATTTTGAACCAGCTAAAGTTGATTCAAGTAGTGCCAACTGCGTTTTTCGTCCCCAGTATCAGCGGATGTCAAATCGATTTTTCTACTGCTGCAGCAGCACCCATCATTTGATGTAGGTAAATCTGTCCACTATATGTCGAGTTCAATGGCTATGCATTTACGGGAACAGCGATTCTATCGGTCAAAGTAATATCGATCACCGATTGGTTACTGCAAGTACCTGCACTGCGCGAAAAAGCACATACGCTGATTTATGATTCTCCATAAACTCACAGAAAAGTTGTTTGTTTGTTTGTCTACAAATATTCTCTTCTCTTCCAGGGAAGGCAACAACCCTTTGGACAAAAAGACCATAACTTACGGGCAGCTGCTGGATGATGTCTGCAGATTCGCCAATGTTCTCAAGGCAAAAGGTGTGACGCAGGTCTTCTTGCATGCATGACGTACATGGCGTTGCGTCCAGTAGCTGGCGAGCGCCGAGTACTTGTTGAAAATTTTGGTACAACAAGGATCAATCGATAACATTAGTTCATATTACAGATAGTGTCACCGCTAGCACATTTGATATATGTGTGGAGAACGCTAGTGTGCTTTTTTGTCAAAGATTTACGGGCTTCGTTTGCCTGCGATTTTCAGGTTGACTGCCGGTTACTTATGAAAGTTCTTGAGGTGTGCCTTGGTCTCTGCAACAGTGGTTTCAAACTCACATCAGTTGCTGGGCCTAAGTCATAAAATGTAGTCTCCCGGTGGTTTGGTACAGTAAAGAAATGGGAACCGAGAAGTCGAGCAAAGTTTCTTTTAACGTGCCGATTTGAAAGCAGGTCTTCTCGTATCAGGCCATTTACACTATGTCTAAAATCTGGATGCTGATCCTGAAGGTGGCTGCATGTCTCACGAAGAAAATGTTTAAGGCAGGGCACGCCTGTATTTATCTCGACAGGCAAGAAAATAATGCGAGTACTTTTTACTAATCATAGCAAACAGTCACAAAGTCATAACAGAAATATGGGACGAAGCCCGTCATGTGGTGGCCGTGAGCAAATAGTTGGTGGGACGCGTGTCTGGACCCCTTTCTTATACCCTGATAATTAAGAGAAAAAAAACAGCACTCGCTATACAGAGTTATAAAGACCTTCTTATATGCTGACTCCAACCAAATCACTCTATATGTGTGCGGGATTCAGTGATGGAAACGTTTCGTAATTTTTACAGCAAAAGCCGTTATGCGATCACAACAAGAGTCGCGTGCGCCGTAGTTGCCCACTACCAGTATCCGTGGCTACTATCGCAAAAAATAAAAAAAAATAACTAAGTGAATAAAAACACAAAGGACAAGATGGGATTCGAGCCGGGAACCTCTGTGTGCCAGCCAACCACGCATTCAACCACTGAGACACCCCGTTTTTCACTCTTCATTGCCTTGTATATCGAGACGATTCACACTTTACATATTCGACAAAATACAAGGGTACCACAAAATGTGCCCCCAAAATGCTTGAAACTCCGTCGCAAAATAACCCTAGGCAGGCTTGATGTCTGGTAAAGAATGTCGTCAGTATTAGTAATAAAGCGTTTTAGAACAGCCAGGAAACAACCAGGCATCAAACAATGTGAATTGCGTGAGGAGTGGGTCGTAGAATGCTCCAATCAATTACTAACGCTTCAGGCATAATTCTTCATCGTCGTCAACCACAGCATTGAAAATGCACAAGATTCCTTGCAATTGAGTAGCGGGTATAACGTTTCTTCGAAGAATGAAGAAGGATGGCATAGTGAATGCCACCCCACTACAAAAAACAAATATGAAGATTTATGGTGGGGCGGGCACCTTGCAATTGTGGTGGTCGCAGTTACCAAAATAGTGTCTGAAAAAGGCTCTGAAAGGCCGCCCTTTTAGCTATCGCTGTGACTGCTGCGCATGGCGCGCTGGCCTGACCATTTTAAATGCGAATGCCCTTCTGTCGTGCGATGTCAGGCATCCGGCGTTGTCCGCGTGTTATATGAGGCATCCGCCCCTAGAAACCAGAGCATGTGGTGCAAGAAAATGTATGAGAGGGCAGGTGCAGTGCTTTGCCGCTCCTTCTCCCTCTCCTCCCTGCGGCCCACTTTCCCGTCTGTTCGCGCCTCACTCTCGATCGTTCGCTGGCTGGGCACCTCTCAAAAACATCCGCAAATGTGTGCTCGAAACGCCGCTGTGAAACGCCAACGCCGAGGCAAGAGCACTGTTTGTTTTGTTCACTTCATTTATTACTATTAGTATTTTTTATCCGTGCATGCTAGCTACTAGAGCTGGAAACGCATACCGCGTTCCTCGCGACAGAAAAACGCCACGTGCGGTGAACGGCGCCATTGGCTGCACGGTGTGGAAAAAAAAACATTATTCTTCTAACGCTGGGTTCTCACGTGCGAAACGCCATTATGGACGCTACACAATGCATTCGCATTTCCTCACGATTCCCTTCAAAGAGGTGGGGGCACTTATTTAGTACAATGACTGCTATGAGCAGTTGTTCGTGATAACAGAGTAATGTCGCTACATATACCGCCACTATGGTAATGTCAGTTTTGATTGATTGATTGATTGATATGGGGGGTTTAATGTCCCAGAACCACCATATGATTATGAGAGATGCCGTAGTGGAGGGCTCCGGAAATTTCGACCACCTGGGGTTCTATAACGGGCACCCAAATCTGAGCACACGGGCCTACAACATTTTCACCTCCGTCGTAAATGCAGCCGCCCCAGCTGGGATTCGATCCCGTGACCTCCGGGTCAGCAGCCGAGCACCTTAGCCACTAAACCACCACGGTGGGGCGGTAATGTCGGTTTTGACGTACGTGTCCGAGTCAAAATTACGCCTGCGTGACATAGGATGTCGACTTTGAGAACGAAAGTACGAACATTACTTAGCCATAAATTTTTGCGTTTCCATCTGTGAACGCCCTACAAATTCAGAAACAATATGGTCGTATATATCATCCCACCAAAGCTAACAACAATCTTTGAAAGAGTAAGAGCCGTCAGGATTATTCATATATAATACTACAGTATATCCCCATTGCAGTTTCGCGCTCAGTCAGCTGTACGCATCTCCACTCCAGACACTACAAAAAAAAAAAAAAACGGGGGACGGAGGACTTGCCTGAGCATCAAGGTGAAAGTGCTTGCTATTGCCGCAAGAAACTCATGGGCTCCATTTAAACGGCTTGGTTACTTCTGCCAAATGCTCACTTACTGTTATAATACATGTTGAATAAGTAGTGAAAAAGTTCAGTGTTACACATGACGACGCCTATGGAGCTTGTTTCGTAACTTATGTCGTTGAAGGACCACCGAACCTTCATGCACAAGAGTGAAAGAGTATAGATGGTCGAGAGTATAGTTAAATGCTCAGTGGTATTGTCAAATGACAACGTTGCCTCTCACGCAGGCGTTTGTGAAGGCCACCTGGTCACCATCTACCTGCCCATGGTGCCCGAACTGGTGGTCGCAATGTTGGCGTGCGCCAGGCTTGGAGCCGTGCACACCGTGGTTGTGAGTACATTCTATATTAGAGAGTTTTAGTACTGCGGAACGGTGCTACGTACGCATCACGCAAGCGCCTTGCGTTACGTGGCGTCGTTTGCCACTAATTGGCTTTTAGTACGCCGTAGTACCCGCGTACGTAACGAGCGTGAAGCGTGTTGCGCCATCTGGTAGATCAAAATAGAAGCACGTGTTGTCAACAGCCAATGTGAGCCAATCCAAGTGTAATAGCCACATTATGGCCATATTTTAAGCCACAGAGCCGGTCGGTGCTTGCCTTCGATGCCGCCATTTTGCAAAACTAAGTCTCACGCTGTCACGAACTTGTTCGAGAGCGGCGCGATCACCGCATACGTACGCACACACGCATCTGATGCGTGCGTACGTAGCAGCTGCGTACGTAACGCGATACGTGCGCGTTGCGCTCTGCGCATGCGCACTACGCAGAACGTGGCGTCCTTACGTACGCAACGCCGCCACGTACGCAGCGTACGCAGTACTAAAACTCTCTATTGTCGTGCAAGGGAGGGCAATGGACGCGGCGAAGGGGAGCGGAGTCTGTAAACACACGAGATGATGGTGGCCTTCGACAGCCGTGCCAGGGCGACATAGAACGCTCACTGACGACAAAAAATAATACTGAAACAGAAGAAGCAGACATGATGAGACTGAAAATAACAGTGAACATATTACCTTCGTCTTCCATCGTATATTCAGCTGTATGAAGTTGAACGAAATGCAAGCCGAGGCCTTGTCAAGCTTACTAACTTCGCTTCTGCGACGTTCTTCTAAATTAAAAGTAAATACACTCCACTCTGGTTTGCGTAGCGTCGTGGAAATTTGGCGCAGTAATGATAATTTCAGGCAATTTCTTAGTTATTTCATCTGCGTACCTTTAGAAGTTGTCACAAGGTACGAATTAGACCATGTGAACCATTTGCTGCTCTATGTACGGAGCGTCAAGAGGTTTTTATGAAAGATATTTTTACAGCCTTACCTAATATATGCGTCAATGGAAGATTCTTTTCCTCTCTTAAACGCGGATATTTTTGTTTTTCTCGCATCATTAATTGATAATGGTATCATATGCTTGGCTTTCGAATTGCCTTGTTTGAAGGATGGGCTTCATTTCGTAAATGTAAATATGTATATTTCAAAACGACGAACTATATTTAGAGGTATGGCTTTTTCCACGTAATATCTCGCGTTTCATTTCTGTAACAAAAAAAAAACGTTGTCCTCAGCACCCATAACATTTTACGAGAATTCATGAGTAAGAACAGAAAAATAAAGCGAGAAAGAGAGGTAGGTGAATTTTGTATTTGCGTTTGGCTCTTTCAGTCGGCGCTGGTATTATGTTGAGGGACGAATAGATTTTCAGTTCGAATTGAGCTTTGTACGGTGCAGTGCGTTGTGGTCGTAGATATGTTGCAAACCTTCCTTTACGATATGAACAATCTTTGAAAGAAAAATATTTAAGAACTGATAAGACGCCTGACATGTAAAATAGGATAAAGGGCGTGAGTCGCATGTTACTTTTTCAAGCCCGCGACACCACATACAACGCTTCCTGTGTATAGGGTTGTTACAGGCAGGCGAGCCGGCTGAGATAGTCGGGACCCTGTCACAGTTTTTTTATGTTGTGTTTCGCTTGTGCGCCGTTCGCTGGTATGCGCAACATTGTACGCGGTCCGTGGAACGTGGGTGCATTAGCATAGGCGTCTCGTTCGTTTTGCCCCCGAGCAGCTGCATACGTTCCATAGCCGCATAGGCTGCAGCTGTAGAAGACAAAGCCCCCGTGAATTACGACAGTGTTGTCTGTGGCCGCACAAGTTAGCTGTGGACAGACGTTACCGAGGGGAAAAACGAAAGGCAGAACGTCAAGAGAAAGCGAAGAATTCCTGCGCTGAATGCGGAGGTTGTAAGAAAGCACGTAGACAACAGCGTCGCGAAATCAGCCTGTATTTCGTTAAAAAAAATGTGAGAAAGAAGGGCAGCACTGGAGATGGAAAGGGACATGCAATTACATGAATGCATAGCCAGAAAAAGATTTCACGGAGTACTTTCTAATTTCAAAAGCACGATAAATTATACGTTGCCTTTAGCCCGACTTCAATGCTCTACAGAGTGAACGAATTAAGGAAGAAAGTTTTGACGGCTCGTTTTTATGTTTGGCACTATGTTGAAGAAATCCAGCCTGGAATGCAGGAAAGGAGAGTAAAGGGAACGTTGATTGTTAAGAAGTGAACGTTGTATACGGGTGAAAAGTAAAGTGGACAGCCGGCCACCCGAGGGGACCGAGTCTGAAACCTACATGCCAAGGTGCGCTTGTTCACGCTGTGGCCTACATTTTACTCTACTTTATTTCTCAGTTTGCAGGCTACTCTGCCGAATCACTTGCACAGAGAATGTACGACACCCAGTCGAGAATACTAGTCACTGCCGGTAAGTGATATTCACTTCATCCTCCCTGTCAATAAAAGCATCTTGTCTATCAATATTTTCAATTTACGAGCACAGGTCACTTTAAAAAAAAAGAATGGTTATAATCTTTATTACAGTACATAAATGATACCATGGACAAAATTCGTTCACGTCATGCCCACCGTATGAAAATATGAAAGAAAAAAAAAGCAGTAAATTACGACGACTTCTTTCTGTTACAGCTGTGCCTGTCGTAATAGTCGGATGACACATAGCGCCCCGTATCATCGACACGAATTTCATTCTCAGTGTATCCGTTCGACCACCTTCACTTCAACTATGTTACCTCGTGACAGGTGGTGTGCAGCACAGGTATACAGACGCACGAGCCGAACAAATAATATTAAAAAGTGCAGGAGGATGAATAACCATTCTATGTGACATATCAGATCGAACGTCTTGCGAGTGATGACTCTGTTTGATGGCCTCAATGAATGGAGAACCTGGTCAGACCTCGTTTAAGGCCTCATGCTGGTCTCCCGGGTGTAACGGCGCGACGCGCGGGAACTAGATAAGCAGACTATAGACACTTGCTCCTACGATGTGGAAATCCGCAGGACAAGAAACACAGCTGTTCTATGTCGTCGTTAGAGCTTTGTGCTTTCACCGTTGCTAAGCTGCCATTGCGCAGGCGTTCCTAATATGTGAACTTAATGTTGCATTTTCGAACAGCACATGCGACATCTGTGCTTTTCATGTGCTCTACAATTCATTTTTTTCTTTTTCTTGGCTTTAACGAGGCTGTATGAAACGCAGATGCACGGTTTCCCGTTCATAGCCACGCTTTTCACTCGAGCTATACTGATCGTGTGGTCACATTCTAAATATCTTTACGATATCGCTTTAACATTCCCAGCCCCGGGCCACGGTGTTTCTCAGCTTGACGAAGTAGAACTGGGTTCTTGCCCCTCTTAGCGTATTGCATAGCAACACAAGCAAGGATCACTGAGATTGTCAAACACAAATAAACGCAAACGGTGCAGCTTGTGTCTTCTTGTGCCCGTGTCCCTGTTCTGTTCTGTTCTGTTCTGTTTCAAATGTTTTGCTGTGGAGAGGTTGAGGTGCCTATTGCCTCGGCTACTCCATATCACAAAGTTCTGCAGCGAAAAATAAAATAATAATACAGAATGGTACCCAAAAATTAACAATACGGAAAAGAAAAAAACATAATAGCACACTGAAACCAGCTCAAATATCATGCCAATACACAGTTTTCTTCGCGCAGTTCACACAGTCATAAACTACTTACACGCACACCTTACTAATCCAATGTCAGTATATATACATGACCACATTTTATATAATAACCATCTATGGCTGTCTGTCATAGGCGCTTGTCCAGTCAGGTCTCCACTAAAAAGTCTGTCAGGAAGATCATTGCCTTTTTCTGGAGATGCATCTCAGGCCATGCATGGTCCAAGTAGTTTCTTTATTGTGAGGGGCCGTCTGTCCAAACTTGCTAATTTGTTCTTGAATTTTTCTCTTTCATTCGCGTATTTAACGCACTCCAAAAGAATATGGCGAACATTTTCTTCTGCATGACCACAATGGCATTCCGGTGAGTTGGATTGATGTATCTTGTGCAGCAAGCTGTTTGTGTATGCTACTGCCAGTCTAAGTCGGTGGATCAATATCTCTAGGTGTCGTGGGAGATCTGTCGCTGTGGAAAATTTTCTGTGTGGATCAACTTCATGGAGTACCGTTTTCTTTGATTTAGGGCTCTCAAACCACTTCTCCATCGAACAATGGTTAGCTCCTTGCGATATAAAATGTCGAATATCCGCCCCAGACATAGGAATTGCGCAATCCCGTCCTTCCTTCAATGCTTTCTTCGCGAGGCTATCAGCATCTTCATTTCCCTTTATTCCAATGTGGCTAGGTATCCATTGGAAAACGATGTTGTGACCCTGCGATGAGGCTTATTCCACAGTTTCTGTGATACATTGTGCTATTTCACCATTTTTGTAAGGTGATCTCACATTTCTGATTAGCTGAAGAGCAGGTTTGCTATCAGTGCATATCACCCATTTTCGTGGCTCAGGATTCTCGCAGATAAGCTTAACTGCTTCAAAGATAGCCACCAATTCTGCTGTTGTCGATGAAGATTTGTGCGATAATTTGCACATCTTGTTTTTCGGAATTTCGGGTATAAAGACCGCACAGGCTGACGCTTCTTCTGTGCATGATCCGTCTGTATATATCTTCGTTTTTTTCATTATCCAATACATGAAGCTGATGACGTACCAACTGTGCCGCTACTAGAGGTGCCATGTCTGCTTTCTTCTCTATGCCGTCTATTTCACGGATAACGTAGAGAAGTGGCAGCGTCCAAGGTGGTTTTGAAGGTTTCCATTGTTTAAATTCAGGTACTACTGCTTGAAATGATGATATAGTATCCTGTAGTCTCGTTGCCGTCCTTTGTGTTAGTGCACCAGATAAAAAATGACTTTCATGTTGCGTGAAAATTCTAAATAAATTTTGAGATGTTTCTTTAGTTCAGAGTACTAACAAAGGTGTCCCTGATTGTGCGAGTAAAACACATTGGGATGACAAAGCAAAAAAGCGCACATGGCAAGTGTTGATTATTTGAACAATGCTTCCTGAGAGCAGACGAAGAGAGAAAGAAAGAACAGATAGATAGATAGATAGATAGATAGATAGATAGATAGATAGATAGATAGATAGATAGATAGATAGATAGATAGATAGATAGATAGATAGATAGATAGATAGATAGATAGATAGATAGATAGATAGATAGATAGATAGATAGATAGATAGATAGATAGATAGATAGATAGATAGATAGATAGATAGATAGAGTTTAACGTCGCAAAACCACCATACGGTTATGAGAGACGCCGTAGTGTGGAGGGCTCCAAGGACTTCGATCACCTGCAGTTCTTTAACGTGCACCCAAGCCTGCGCACACGGGTCTACAGTATTTTCACCTCCATCGAAAAGGCAGTGGCCGCAGCCGGACTTCATTCCTGCGGCCTGCGGGTCAGCTGCCGAGTACCTTAGCCGCTAGACTACCGCGGCGGGACTAAGAAAGAAAGAACGAAAAAAATAAAGAAAGAGAAAAAGAAAGAAAGAAAAAAAGAAAGAAAGAAAGATTTTATGAATTGAGATCTATTTCAATTGCGCAACGTTTTTTTACCATTCATAGATAACACCTTAACATTCTTTGATTCACAATGCCTTGATTACGACACGCAGTTTTTTTTTTCCCTTCCTGACACTCGGACATAGCAGTGTATACCATTGAATGCCAGACTAATCGTTACCTTATTACGAATCTCTTCACTCTCTCTAATCAAGAGCACATCGATCCATAAGCACTGCACGAAACAAATGACGCCTCGTACGATTACCTATCCAAACATAACCTTTTTCGATTCAACATACTGGGCTTTCTCCCTCCTAAGCGTTTTGCTGACGAATAGTGATACTATGCGTCTAGGGACTGGTAAGTACGGAGGGATGTAGACTAAGTCCTTTTTTTTTTCGTCGAACCATATGTGAGCATTTTTTATTATTTTTTATTCACAATGCATGCTAGAATGCAGTAAGCATGTAATAAAGGCTGGCAGATACTACGTGCCTCGAGGTTTGCGTGCCGTTCTTGATCGGGTCATCTCCCCTGTAGCCTCCTCGGATAAACAGGTATTGCGACGGCACATAATTTAGCAACATCACTCAGCTACTTCCTTCGACCACGCTACCACCACCGAGATGCATCTAACAAACAAGGAAAGCAATTAATAAAACGGCGACAGGCGCGGCCTCCAAACAATACGGAAACGAAGTCCACGTGCACAGGATGACTGCCAAACGAGTGGCGACTGGACCGTTTTTAGCGCTACTTCTCTCCAATTTCCATACTCAACTTCCTGCATCTGTTTTCTTTCTTTCTTCTTTCTTATCCTAGACAGCGTAATGGTCTTCACGTGATGATGACACCAAGTAAACGTAGTAGTAAGGCGAGCAGCGCAGCCTCTTTAGTACACGCTAATCCCCTTCCCTCCTTTTTTTTCTTTCTTTCTTTTCTTACAGATGGGAGCTGGAGGGGCAAGAAGCTCATTCTGCTCAAGCCGATCGCCGACGAAGCGATCGAACTGTGCCGACAGAAGTACGACGCACCTCTTGTTTTTCCCTTCTTTCAGTGTATTTTTGTTATTTAAGCTGCGTAACGGAACAGCCTTGACTCGCTCACGTTCTGGGAAAAAGAGCCTGAGGACGTAGACCTTCGGAACGAGCGTTTTATATTCATTATCTCGAAAAGAAATAGGAAGTGAAAAACCCTTCACTAGATTGGCTGAACATCAATGCTCTTAGGGCGCTGTTTGACGAGAGCTCACGTTCTCTTACCACGGGACAGTTAACAATCAGCTGTTCACATTGACCATTCACGTTGTTCATAATACATACACTCTGGCTAAAAGAGAGCAGCGGGGGTATAGGGGTTCCTCCTTTGAGGGAGTAACTGCATTGCCACTCCCATTGCTCCCCTAAAAGGAGCAACTGCAAGGGGACGAACCGTTCCTCTTCTTCCAGTTACTCCTTCAGGGGATGAACAGTTGGTCCCTTCCAGTTTGTCCCCGAGAACAACGGTTACACCCGCCAGTTCCTCCTCGGAGAGCAACGGTTACTTGTGATTCTCTGCCTACAATAATGTCAAAGTGTTTCACTTTATTCTATTTTTCCAGAGTGGCATTTTTAAGCACTTGTTCCACGAAGCTCTCCTAGTGCACTTACTTGGAAATTGATCCCGTGACTGCTCACACAGGCACACTGTGTCAACTGCTGTTCCCGAAGCTACTGAAAAAAGTCAATTACATACTATAAGAGACACTAAGTTGCGAAATAAAGCATGCGAAGGCGACCACGTTACGTTAGCAATATTTTCCTATGCTCCAGTTCGCGTTTTGCTTGGCACCAGGACACTTACATATTAACGCTGCATTTGGGATGCCGGTTAAAAGCTAACAAATGTTCATTGTCCTCACAGGATCATATACGAGCATTGAAAAAAAAATTCAGACTGGATTCCCAAGAAAGAAGGGTCTAAAACACATGGTTACGGCATTCACTGGAAACGCTCAGCATGTGCGTGACCATAAAGAAACCAAGTAGTGTTGTTTCAGTTTGTGAACTGTATCTTATTTATCTTTCTTTATTTCATTGCTTCCTTCGTTCCTTCCTTCTTTCCTTCCTTCTTTCCTTCCTTCTTCGTTTCTTTCCTTCTGTCTTTCTTTCCATACTTTTTTACTCGGATGCTTTGGTTGTGGCCATGTTTGTTTTGAGTATGAGTACGCTGAAAACGTGCCTATTGGTATCATTGATGTACAGGAGAGGGCTTAGCCTTGCAGCGGATGTAGTCAGGTTCATGCTGATGTAGTGGTAGTTGTTGTTTATGATGATGATGATGATGACAATGACAATGTGCAGGAAACACGCCGTCGAATCGTGCATCGTGCTCCGGCACCTACTGTCGAGCGATCTTCGTTCGGGAGGTAACCTGCTGAACGGCTATTCGAAGGAATCTTTCGAAATTGTGAGTTCACGAATACCTCTTATCTCCCATCTCCTACTCCCCCTTCTAGGCGTCAAGGAGTGGTATTGCTCCAAGTGACTAGTCAACATATTAACCATTCTTTCCATATGGCGGCGAGCGGGCAACTACTCTTGAGTACTAAGAGCTGTCCTACAAGTGTACAAGTGCCACGATTACCATTTATTTATTTATTTATTTGTGTTAGCTATATTTAGTTTTGAGATAGATAGATAGATAGATAGATAGATAGATAGATAGATAGATAGATAGATAGATAGATAGATAGATAGATAGATAGATAGATAGATAGATAGATAGATAGATAGATAGATAGACAGACAGACAGACAGACAGACAGACAGACAGACAGACAGACAGACAGACAGACAGACAGACAGACAGACAGACAGACAGACAGACAGACAGACAGACAGACAGACAGACAGACAGACAGACAGATAGATAGATAGATAGATAGATAGATAGATAGATAGATAGATAGATAGATAGATAGATAGATAGATAGATAGATAGATAGATAGATAGATAGATAGATAGATAGATAGATAGATAGGTGCAGTAAATAAATGTTACTTAGCACAGTTATTAGCTTGGAGGCGTAGACGTTTTTATTTATTTATTTATTTATTTATTTATTTATTTATTTATTTATTTGAAGATACTGCTAGCCTCACATCTGAGGCTGTTGCAGGAAAGGGGGTATCTACAAGAAGGCGTATACATAGGTAAGGTTGAATCAGACAATGCATATGTTCTCTACATTAACTATACAAAGGCTACTAATTGATGACAGTAATAAACAGCATATTAGAATGGAGATACATATTTTAAAGAACACAGTTTAAGTAGGCACTAATATAAGTTAGGTTCGACTAGACAGTACTAGGCAACAAATTATACAATCGCTACAAAAATGACAATATGACATTCATCACACTCAGTGTAAGGCCCGACAAGTACAGCATAATTCATGAGTAGCGCAATTTCCCAGCAGTAAAAAAGAAACTGAGAAGTGAAACATATTATTATTGTGTAACGCAGAAATCTTGCTTGGAGATGATAACTATAAAGCATCGCCTGATATCTTGGAGATAAAAGCTTCGAGTGATGTACACTTGATAGCATCGTTTTTTAGGCCATTCCAATCTCGAATTGCTTGCGGGAAAAAAGAATACCCGAAAATGTCGTTGTGAAACCTGTGTTCAGCTAAGTGCTTGGTATGTTTAGTTCGGGAACTGATTGTATCCGAGTGTAGTAAATAGTTGTTCACAGTGATCTTCATGCTGCCATTAAGAAGAAGGAAAAGAAACTTAAGGCGAAGCAGTCTGACTCGATCTTGTATAATGGGTAAAGCGGCTTGCTTTAATAGTTCAGTCGGATAGTCGTGACGACGATTCTTATTAAAGATAAACCTAAGTGCCTTTCTTTGTACACCCTCCAACTTTGCTATGTAATGTTTACGGAAGGGAAACCAACATATTATTGCATATTCCAGTGTTGATCGAACGAGCGACAAGTATGCTTGGCGTTTAGTATCTACGGATGCGCATCTAAGCGAACGTTTCAATGAGTACAAAATTGTCAGTGCTTTGTTAACAACGTATGTTACTTGCTTGTCCCATTTGAGATCTGACGAAATTATGACACCTAAATATTTATATTCTTCTACTATCCTTAACATCTGTCCTTCTAAATAATAGTTGAAGTTCATGGGCGTTCTTTTATTTGTCACGGTCATACAAACTGTTTTATCTGCGTTAGGCATCATCTGCCAAGTCTGACACCACTGTGTTATATGTTCAAGGGCTCTGTTTAGAATCATCTGATCTTCGTGGCAAGTGATTTGCTTATAGATTATGCAGTCATCTGCAAACATTCTCAGTGTTGCGATACAATTGATGTGAAAATCGTTAATAAAAAGAAGAAAAAGCATAGGAGCTAGAACGGCAGCTTGAGGAACACCAGCCAGCACATAGCCGTAATCCGAATAGTGGTCTTTGTAATGAACATACTGGCGTCTTCCTGTAAGATAACTTTTTATCCACTTGATGATGTTGTTATCTCCGGGGTAATGCGTAGGTTTTTGAAGCAACTTGGGATGGGAAACGCGATCAAATGTTTTTGATAGATCTAAGAAAATTATATCTGTTTGGCCACCTTTGTCCATTGTAAGTGCTAGGTCGTGCATTGTTTCAACTAGTTGAGTAGTTGTAGACAGTCCTTTCCGAAAGCCATGCTGATTCGCGACAATTAAGTTATTTTTTTTGTACGAATGATACAATGTGTTTCAGGATTAGATGTTCAAGAATTTTTCCGGCCGAACAACTAAGCGAGATTGGTCGGTAGTTTGATGTGTTCGTAAGGTCACCGGATTTGTGGATAAGAATAACCTTGGCTATTTTCCATTTCTCCGGAATTACACAAGTTTTTAATGTTTTGTTATATATGATCAGTAAGAACTTTGACATTCATTCTGCGTAGCGTTTCAGAAATGCATTTGGTATGTTGTTGGGGCCACAGGATTTTTTAGTGTCTATTTCGAGTAATAGGCAAAAAATGCCCGATTCAGTTAGGATTATGTCGTCTAGTTCGGCAGTGTTACATGGAAGATAACTGAGGTCGGGGTTCTTACCGTTGTCACGTGTATATACTGAAACAAAGTAATCATTAAACTGTGTAGCCTTTTCAGTATCTTCAGCCGGGTTTGGGTTACTGATCTGATGTGGCTTCGAATTAAGGTGTCACCGAAACTTAGAAGGGGATTCTTTGATAAATTTATTTAAGGTTACATTCATATATTCATCCTTTGCCATTTTCACAGCAGATTTTAGTGCATGAGAATGCTCACTTATTTTTGCCGTACAGCCTGATAGCAATAGTTTATTTCTCATTTTCCTTAATCTGGCAAGCTTTCGTTTTAGTTGTATAATTTTTCTTGTTATCCAAGGGTTTTTCTTGCGGACTGGTTTGATCTTTGTGGGAATCATATAGTGGTTTTGGGACGTTAAACCCCACATATCAATCAAAATCTTTGTGGGAACATATTTTGATAAGCAGTGCTGAACGATTCTTTCAAAGGTTGCCCATAATTCATCTACTGAAACTGTATCATCCTGCGAGAACGAGCTAAAGGTGGAATAGGATTCATCTAGGTAGTCAAGAAGGCTCACGTCATCGGCATTCACCCAGTCGAAAATTCATGTACTTCCTTTATGCTTAGGCAGCGGTGCGCCCAACAACAAGAAGCATTTAGTCGCATTGTGGTCCGATATGCCCCTGACAACTTCCCATGAAATCCGGTTTTCTGCTATGCTATCGCTCACAAATATCAAGCCAAGTACATTACTGCTTTTTGTTGTAACACGTGTTGGTTTTCGAATAAGCTGTCTAAGGCTAAAGTTAACAACAAAGATCAAGCAGCTCATCTGCATTATCAGTGTCGGCAGTATCATCAAGGGAATCCCATGTTATACCAGCGAAGTTGAAATCCCCCGTAAGGATTATCTTTGATTGATTGATTGATTTGTGGGGTTTAACGTCCCAAAACCACGATATGATTATGAGAGACGCCGTAGTGGAGGGCTCCGGAAATTTTGACCACCTGGGGTTCTTTAACGTGCACCCAAATCTGAGCACACGGGCCTACAACATTTCCGCCTCCATCGGAAATGCAGCCGCCGCAGCCGGGATTCGAACCCGCGCCCTGCGGGTCAGCAGCCGAGTACCTTAGCCACTAGACCACCGCGGCGGGGCAGGATTATCTTTGTAGACTGCGTGAAATGAGCTTCCATATAATTTGGTAGTACATGTAATACATCACGCGAAGCATTTGGTGGCCGGTACATTGTGCCTAAATAGAGGAAGGATTTATCTGTCGTTAATTTACACCAAAGTACTTCAGCACCAACAACTTCACGCATAGGTGTGACGTAGATATTTTCTTTTATCAAAATTGCTATACCACCCCCTCGTGAGCACCTATCTTTACGTATGACAGTATTACCAGGAGGGAATATATTGTTACTTGAAATCTTAGGAGAAAGCCCTGTTTCTGTTATTGTCACAATATCGGGCTGATGTTCTAGTATGAATGCTTCAAGTTCGGTACTTTTGTTAACAACCCTTCTGGCGTTTAGGTTTGCTATCACTAGGCAGAGGGGCGTTTTAATTTCACTCAGTTTTTTGCCTTCCGGACAGCAGATTTCTTTCCCACGTCTGCCCTCGCTTTTTTATGTTCGTCCCAGACATACAGTTGACCGTTTATCTTTATCTTGTCGTACACAAGTGTAACTTTTTCACCCTTTTCTCGGTTCCTCTTGGTGCTGTCCCAAAGTTTTTTCCGGATGTTACGCACACGGAGTGAAAAATCTTCGCCCACAGACACACTGGAATTCTTAAGCTTATAGCAGTTTTTCAATTGAGAATAACGGAGGTTTAATTATGAGAGCAAACAGATGACGTTGACTTAATCAACGTTTTACCGGATGACCAAAGTGACTGACTCAGAATAAGATGATGAGAAACTTGTCGTCCAAGTAGTCTGTCTGGCATCAACCTCCAGCATCAACCTCCAGCATCAATTTCTTTCATATGAAGAAATATTGATGCCGCTATGTTCTGCAGAGTAACAAATCGAGTCCGTTTTCACTCGAAAAGTGGAAACCCATCTGCTTTGAAGAGTGACGCTCTCACTGAGTCAGCTGGTGCTCTTGAGTAACGCGACCAGTTGTGCTTCATGGTTGGGCGAGCAGGAAACAAGCACGAAATTTAAATGCGTGTTAACGGGACATTAAAGAGCAAAATAATTTTTCGTGTATTAATAAAATAACAATTTCCCAAACCTGAAAACACCACTCTTACCATGACGTGACGCTTGGCATGTGAAAAAAAGCGTGAAAAGAAAATGAGAGTAGAGACGCCACCTTGACATCCCCGCACCAAACACCATGACGTCATAAATTTTGACGGCGTCTGCTTGATCCTCCGTATTTACAGTAAATGAAGTATACTATCTCATCTGCGGGTGCCATAGCTGTAACATACGGAGTTTTAGAAATTTTCATCAAACCCATGTCGCGAAAATGCGGAAAATACTTTTTGAAATTCGTACACATACTTTCACGCGCGAAGAATTCAGCGTGAAATTTTAAAAAATGAAACTTCAACTTTGATTTTCTCTGTTATATAGTACTGAACTTAGGGATATTTGTGACATAATATTTGTCAGAGTATAGTTTGTCAATATAAAATAAATTATTGTTTCACAATTAGGGTATTATTGGTGCATACTTTCATAGTATCCTTGGTGCACAGTGAATGGCTGCGTTCGGGGCGAATGTAGACATTAAGTAGCATTGCACATCACGCAGAATGAACCTGAAAGAAATTGCACAATCTTGTTCAGTTGTATGGCATTGCAACAACAGTTGTACTGAAGCTTCGCTTCGCATTCACTGTGAATTGAAGGTACAGTCGCGTCCGATATGAGTTCCTCGTACCATACATTGTAAACACTTTTTAGCCATTTTGGGCGTTTTTCGCTCGTATTCCAGCGTGCATCCCTAAGGTAATAAGTGAAACGCCCTTTAAAATGAGGTTTTCACTAACACCCTTGCTTGCGGTGTTTTTGTAGGGTCTTAGGGAGTTTTGTTTTCCTCGCTTGGACACCGCCAGTGCGAGGTGCCTTTTGGTGTTTTTGTAGAGTTTCTGGGGAGTTTCGTTTTCCTCGTTTGAACACCATGGAGTACCACTGTACATTATTAACATTGTTATCGTTGTTGTTGTATTCGTCGTCGTAATAGTACAGTAGTTGTCATTGTTGATGACGATGATGCTGGGTGTGTAAATAATTCAAATTGTCTATTACTCCTATTGCTCTCTCCGGTAAACGTTGGGTGCCCGTCACACGCTTCTGCTATCGGATTCATTTCCACCTTCAAATAAAACTACCGGGTTGGTAGCCACAGCTTGTTGGTACCTAAAGGGATCTCAACAGAGTTACATCCGCCTTCCGCCAGCCGTAAAAACACACCAATCAGCTCTTAATTATAAGCATCGTTATCGTGATCGTCTTCCTTATCTTTCCACCGCACTTCCTTCTCTAACCGCGCTTACATCAACTTCTAGCGTCACATTCATCCCACTTTGGGTCTTCTTTAGAACTTTTACGCACCCGCTGGCTGCGCACGTCATGTGCAGAACCATCAATTCCTTAGTATTAACTTACTTTCCTGTTTTTCTATCAAGGCGCATTACGACGCTCCGAAGGGCGTTTACTATGAATGTTTCCAAAAGATCGACCATACAAAAACTGGGAAAATAAGCCTATGAAGTGAGGACCCATTAGGACCGACTACATGACGCTTGTTTAGGCACTACCGAAACCAAGGCAATCAAATTAACACTGATAATAGGCTGCCCATCATGTGGCACATAAGCACTGACATTAGCAAAAAATATATATTCCAGCTCTTGTTCTGCGTGTATCGTGAGTTACGACTACACCTTTTCAACAGCCCGGGAAGAATTATATAAATACTTGTACGCCAAGAACGTGTACAACTTTCGGGTGGGATGCATTCGCTACGAAGAACCATTAATAAACCCATTAAGCATTCATTAGACTGAAGAAGGAAGGAAAATAGGAGGAAAAGTACGGCAGGGAGGTTAACGAGCCTACAGACAGCCGGTTCGCTACCCTGCGCATGAGAGGGGGATGGGGGAGATGAAAATAGAGAGCAGAGAAGGAACATAACAGACTTACGTAGCTAAAGAAATATGTGGACAACCTGCGACTTCCGCTTAACTGTAGGTCAATATGCATTGCTCCACGCTTTGATGTGCCCGTTCATCGTCTTGTAAAGAATACGGCCGCGTCTCATATGCGGTTTCTATCTCTGGGTAACGGCTTTGGGAAACTGTGAAGGCGATAAATACTGGCAATCAGTTATTTCTAATAGGGTAACGTTTTGTTAGCAACTTGTTAGACTTGTTAGTGAGTTTCGTGTTTCGAACACCGAAGAGACGTCAACTGCTGGTCGGATTCAAAAGCACCAGTTGTGTTATACAACATTGCTAAGCCCGAGTATGCGTCTTGCATATATGTGCACGTAAAATCCCGCTATTTCTGTTTTTTATTGTGATAGCAATTTTATCGATACTCGAGGGCGCATTTCCGCCGTCTTCGTCGCCATCAATGTTTTGCTCCATATAAAGTATAAATCGATAACACTGTCCCCATGACATGTGTTCTGGGCGGACAAAAAAAAAAAAGCTTGCGAAGGCTTCTTCCCGCAGGGGAGGGGGATAGTCGAGCAAATGCGTCGTAGAGTGGTGGGAATATTGCATGAATGTTGCGTAATTGGGTATGGTCTGCGAATGCTTAATTGGTATTTCGTTCTTATTACACTTTTGATTGAATGAAGTAGAAAATTTGCCTTCAACGTCAATAGAAAACCAAGTAAAGACTCCTTTGACTGAATTCCTAACGAGCGATCCAGTGCCTACTCATACGGTGTGGTCGTTTTAAATGCAAATGCATTTCTTAGTAGGGCTATGTCAGGCGTCCGTCGGGGTCCGTCCACCGCCCTCTCCCATAGCAAGAGGTGCGGACGCGCGCATCCCTAGCAACCAGAGCTCCCACCATGTCACGCTTCGGTGTCGGCAGCTGTCAGCAACAACTGTGGGCGCGCGCGCTTATCCTCGCCTCTAGCAACAGAAGTTCCGCCACCTTGACTTGAACGTGACTTGCCACTTCCTCAATGCAGTGCGTTTGAAACGCGTTTGTTGCGTTTGTGCTACCAGCGTTTGTGAAGCGATTGCGTTGATAAGAAGCTGACATTATGGCCGTCAGGTAGAACAGCAGGGGCAGTGCTTCACCGCTACTTCTCTCGCCGTTCGCTGTCTCTCCTCCCTGCGCCCCACTTTCTCGTCCGCTCGCACCTCACTCTCGACCGTTCGCAGGTTGGGCGCCTCTCAGAAACATCTGGAAATGTGTGTTCGAGTCGCCGCTATGAAACGCCAACGCCGAGAACGTTGTCTGTTTTGTTCATTTCATAGTATTTTTTAACCGTGCACGCTATGTTCGGAGACTACTTTCTGTGGCAATGAAGGGGAAGCTACGAAGGCGGAGCTACTGGTCTTGTACTCCTCCGCGTAATCCGGTTCGGCTCGCGTTTCAAATGACAGTCATGTTTAGGTAATCCCACTGCACACAGTTTGATGCGTCTGGTTGCACATTTATTTTATAGTATAGTTGGTGCTACGCACGGTGACTAGACGTACCTAGTCAAGTAAACTGTGAAGCCTGGTGAAATAATCCATGTCTGTTCTACGGGCTTTTTTATGTTTATTTGCGCCAGATTGGGCGAACGTTTGAACTCACATGAAACAACTTGATTTTTATTCCATAAATAATGCTACCACCAAAAACGTGTGTAAGATTCATGATATATTCAAAACATTTGGTTTGAAGCATTGGGTGGTCGAGTTAGTGAGCACAAGTAGATGCAAGACGCAATATGCACCTACTAATGTGCAATACTCGTTGGTAATTAGCGTCTAAATAAAGCCAGTTTCTACGAAACTGCCAAACAGTAAAATTATCTTAATTCACTGCTGTCTTGTAGGTTGCCTAATAAAGATAAATAAAGTATCTCTTCATATGATCCTATAGAGGGGCCTGCTGCTTTATTATATAGAAGTTCAGAATATCAGCTTGTACAGTTTTGTTGCTTCGTCGGTAATGCGGGACCAAACAGAACCGTAAACAGCTGCATGACACAATAATAGTTAATCAAGTTTTGGTCAGAGCACAACGCAACTTCGCATGGAGAGTAAGTGCATTGTGGTCTACAGAACACCTAGACATTAGTGTTCTACTTTGAAAAAAAAAGAAATATTCACACACAAACATTTATTATTTTGCCCATTTTGATTGGAGCGCAAATCAATTTACGATTAGCTTATGTCCAATATCTCTTCGTAGAAACCTTGATTAGCACTTCATCTAAAGGTACAGTCACCTTCGTTTTGTTATGTTGAACAGTTTCACCGTACTCACAGAGCAGTAAAGGCTTTTACGAGAAAAATGCCTTTTTCTTCGTCACTATATTTTCGTTGCTATCAGGTAACGCTTCAGACTAGGTATTAACACCAGGTGTCATTGGAAAGCGGAGATCGTAAGCTTTATGAGTTTGCAAAATTCAAACTTATTAGTGCAGCGCAGCGAGCATAGTACGTCCACAAACAGTGCGCGAAATGAGGAGTGCTTGCCGGTGTAGTGGGACCACCAACATGTGACGTTTAACGCCCCATAACCACGACATGATTATAGGAGGCGCTGTAGTGGAAGGCTCCAGATATTTCATCCATGTGGTGTTAAAAAACACTGCATGGTACAAAGGTGCACTGTCATCTCACAGCAGATGGGTCTCGAGCGTTTTTGCGCCATCGATGTGCGACTGCCGCAGCCGGGGTCGAACCCGTGACCTCCAGGCCAGCAGCCACGCAAAGTGAAATAATTTCAGATCTAACGTCTGAACATAATATTGTAATAATATTGTAGTTGTTGGAGACATTAATATTGACCTGTCATCCGATACCTCGAATGAGTACACGCTCCTCTTAAAATCCTTTAACTTGTGTAATGTCATAAATGAGCCAACGCGTATCACTGACACGTCATGTACTCTTATTGATCACGCCCTCTGCAATGTTGGTGATGATGTGCCCGCTGGTGTGCTTCCTGTTCCGATTGCCGATCACTTGCCTATTTTTGTTACCCTTATTAATGAGCCTCTCGATACGAAACCTTCTAGGGGAAAATTAACTACAAAGATTGACTATAAGTTACTACGAGACAAAATAAGTCAAATTGATTACTGCGCTATGTATGACGAGGATGTAAATATGGAATACAGTAATTTCATATGCTCTCTCAAAAATGCTGTGTCACTAAGCACCACCACAACTAGTAGTAAGTACGCCAAGCCACTCTGCCCTTGGATGACACCGAGTATTCTAGAAATACTGAAACAAAAAGACTATTGATATCACAAGTGGAAGCAGCAGAGAACCAAAGCCTACTACTTAAATAAATTCAAATGCTATAGGAATAAGTTAGTCGCCCTAATGAGGAAACGAAAAAAAAAGAATACTATGAAGAGGCTGGAGGCAACACTAAGCGAATTTGGGAAATAGCAAAATCCGCAGTTGGTCTTGACTCAGATAAACGCGTACTGCCTGACGATATAACTCAAGACACGGTGGATCGCTTTAACAAGTATTTTGCAGACGTCGGGCGTGCTTTGGCTGCTCAGTTTCCTGACACTACAGACCACACGCGTCCCATTAGACCAGTTTCTGATAGTTTTGCCATATTTGAGATAGAAATGTCCCATATCATGTCAATAGTAAAAAAACTAGACGCCAATAAAGCAGCTGGGCTCGATGCTATTAGAGTTAAATTAATAAAAAATAACATGACATTCTGGCAGACCATTTGCTGCACATGTTTCAACACTGGCAGGACTGTGGTATGTACCCAAATGAGCTTAAGTTGGGCAAAGTCGTCCCTGTATACAAAGACGGAGACCGATCAAGTGAATCAAATTACAGACCAATATCTGTGTTAAGTGTAATTAATACAATTTTTGAAAAAATTCTATCAGTGCAGATAACATCATTTGCATCCAAACATAATATAATTTGCTCAAACCAGCATGGTTTTCGAGCACACAGATCTACATCTACTGCAGTTTTGGTATTAACCCAACAAGTTAACAAAGCCTTGAACAACAATAAGATAGCCGTCGTAGTTTTTTTAGACATAAGAAAAGCTTTCGATTCCGTCAACCACAACATCATGTTAAGTAAGCTTCATGACTACGGTTTTCGAGGCCAAATTCACCAGCTTCTCAAATCATACCTATCCGACCGCCAGCAACGAGTAGTGATGAATGGTGTCGAGTCCTCTACTCAATCAATGGTCTCTGGGGTACCACAAGGCTAAGTTATTGGACCCACTCTTTTTTCCCTGTACGTTAACGATTTTCCCTCCATCCTACTATATTCAGAAGCTTTAATGTACGCAGACGATACGGCACTAATCTTTGTTGGTGACAGCTTAAAAGACATCGAAGATAAAATTAACGCAGAGTTGCAGAGAGTACAAGTATGGTTTAAACGAAACCACCTAAATATCAACACAGAGAAAACTAAATACATGGTCTTTCACTCTAGGAAAAAAGAACTCGACTTTGCAGGTTTCAACTTGGTTTTAGATACAGCACTGCTATAGCCAGTAGCCTCGTTTAAGTACTTAGGGGTCATGTTTGACTCGGACATGAACCAGAAATCGCATATAAAAAACACATGCTCCAAGCTAGCATATGGGTGTCACACGCTACTAAAAGCCCGTGAATGTTTTGGCGCATCGATTTCGCGCATCCTATACTTTGCATTCGTGCACAGTCACTTGAGCTACTGTATAGCATCGTGGGGCAGTACATATAAAACTCATTTGAAATGTATTAGCCGCCTGCAAAAGAGGGCGGTCCGGATTATTACATACTCAAACAGGACGGATACTGCAAAACCACTGTTTCAAATGATGCGTGTACTTCCACTGGACTCTGTTCACGTGTCTAGTGTTGCTGATATAGTACATGGAATAATAAAACGTGATGAACCATTCCCATTAAGCACCTTTACGTTACCCGCGCGCTGTACAAGAGCTGCAGCGAATCACTGTTTTAATTTACCGGTAGCCAGAAATACCTACGGTCGAAGGCTCATAAAATTTCACGGCGCTCTCATATGGAATGCGATACCGACTGATGCGAAAGAGGCTAGAAATTTTTCATTGGCCATGAAGCATGCACTTCATGCAAACTTTCTAAGTAATACGTCTGCATAGTAATTTATTATTATTATTATTATTATTATTATTATTATTATTATTATTATTATTATTATTATTATTATTATTATTATTATTATTATTATTATTATTATTATTATTATTATTATTATTATTATTCTGTGCTACAAGTAGCTATGTTCTGCGCTATGTTTCTTTTTATAGTTCAATCATGTGTTTTTTGCTTTTTTTGTCTATTTTCAACATTGTATCCAGTTTGATGTCCTTTGTCGCTGTGTAACCGCTTGCGCAAGTATGTAGGTATGTCACACAATTGGTCCCTCTACTAGCCAGTTAGGCTTTGGGACCAAACAAGTGTTTGCGAAGTTTTTTGTTACATGGATGTGAAAGTTACAATAAAAAACATTCATCACGCATTTATTTATTAAACGTAGCGATTTGCTGTATGCTATGTTTTATGAACATCATTTTTTCAACTGCATCAAGCACGAATATACGTGTCATTTTTTTTTCAAAAACATCCTCGTCGCGAGTGCAAGATTTTATTGGCAAGCGTCGGGCATGTCCCAGTACATCAACTAATCAGTTTTTTCATTCAGTCAACAAATAAAATAGTCGACGTTGCGTCATTAGCTCAGCCAATATTAAAGGAACAATACTTTATTTAATTGGAAAGAATAAAGCCTTTGATTAAGCAGTAGGACGCGGTGGCAAGCATTGTGTGCGTGAGTGCCATATACCTAAAAGCAAGGACTTTACAGCAGAGCCATCATGCTCGAGGTTTTCAGTGTGTCGAAGATCATCATGACCCGGCACGCACTCATTGAGCGCCCAAGCGTTCTGCCCAAACGTTGAGTACGAGAAGCTGACAAACGCGTCCACCAATTCTCTTACGACAAAGCCTTGCAGCGTGCTTCATACAAGCTTCACCAAGTTTTGGGGTTGTTGTGGCATCGTTATTTAACTTCCGCGGATCGAGTTAGCGACTCCCTTTCTACAAAGTAAACATGACGCGCCTTCAGCTGCCTTTACCTGGCCTGCACCTGCGCATGCTAGGACACACACAGGGTCATGCGTCCGCTTTCCACGAACTCTGCCCACGGGAACAAAGTCACGAGCTCCCTAGCGAGACCCGCTAATATTTTGCGACGGCTGGGTTTTAGCCGGGCAGGCAGACTCGAGTCGACTTCATCGGGTTCATGTAAAAGCAGCTGCAGCCGATGCGACCAGCCCGCGCCAGTACACCGTATTCGTCGAGCCAGCCAAGTCACGAGTCAACTCCACATCAAAGCGGCTGTTTGACTGGACAGCCTTGGCGACTGGCTGAACCAAGTATTATTCGACAACAAGAAGCGTTCAGAGAGAGTCCCGAAGTGGCTGTCAGTAAGCCAGTAACTGTTGCTTGGAGGACGCTGAGTAATGCGTGCGTCGGTGTCACTAAATGTGGCTTTTTAATCGTTCAGAGGAGAACACATTAAGCGCGACGCTTGCTAAGCGTGCAGCAGCGGCCGGAGCGACTCGTGTAAAGAGCGTACATGCATTCTCGATTCGAGGATACCACTCTTGCTTTGACGTCAGCAGTTCAAGAACGAAAGGCGCATGACAGCAAGCAGTGCGAATGCGGCCTCGTGTCGTACGGAAAGTTTTGTCGGACAGCTGAGCCGCGGAGGTAAATTGAAGGACTCGGAATGCCAGCTGTCACAACGCTGCAAGAAATAAAATATAGGCATGACCGCAGGGCAATGAGGATCAGTCAACGTTCGCGCACGTGGACACGTGACATTCTGTTTGCCGACGACGTTGTTTAACTGCATGACAGCCAGCAGCTCTGCTTGATGCCTGAGGGCTTCGCTTGTGTGTGTATGTCTAAACCAACCACGGCAAAACGCTGCGAGCTTAGGCGTAACTGCATTGCACGCCTCGCATTGTTTTCAAAATGCTTCCCACCACACACCCCACAATACCCACTAAAAATAAAAATTAAACAAAACAAGAAAGGAAGGGTTCCGTGAAACACTATTTCAAAGAAATGACTAACTGTACATGGCCACGTCATCTTGCATAAAAAGCCAGAATAAATAATTTACCCCGCCGTGGTGGTCTGGCGGCTAAGACACTTGGCTGCTAACGCAAAGGTCACGAGATCAATTCACGGCTGCGATGGTTGCATTTTCGATGCAGGCGAAAATGCTGTAGGACCATGTGCTCAGATTTGTGTGCATGCTAAAAAACCCCAGGTGGTTGAAATTTCCAAAGCCCTCCACTCCGGCGTCTCTCATTATCATATGATGGTTTTGGGACGTTAAACCCCACATAATATTATTAAAATGAGTAATTTAAAAAGACAAAAATACGTGCATATACGCAAAGTTGAAACGCTTGGAAGCACATTACTCCGGACTACTACTTTGGGAGAGGTTGTTTATCAAAGACCACAGAAATAGTTTGACAAGTGTGGCGTCAGTATCACTGCACAGTTCAGAGCACCACTTTCTGACGCGCGCTTTATGGCGTAATAATTGCCACGCACTTCCTTTTCTAGCCAAAAGCGGTAGGGTGTAAGGATACACGTGATGCTATTAGGGACATGCAAATGTTACCTTCCCATTACTGTACGAATATTTCGGTTTCCTTTGACAGACCATTATCCTCAGTGAAACTTCATGTTGGCAAAGACTAGAGGAAGCAGAACAACACTGTTATCATTAGCGAGACGTATAAAGAAAAATAAAAAAACTCGACGTTTACTTATGATACGTTCACCTATAGGACTTGGTGAAATTCGCCAAACCGGGTGTCACCAGTGGAAAAATAAAGAACAGAGCACAAGTTTTAGAATGGAAAGCTCAGTTTGTTGGAATAGATTCATACTTTGAACCATGCAGCGCTCACCATAACGACAAAGGACAGAGCCCAAGGCATGCCTTCTAATGAGATCTGCATAATTTGTTATAGATTATGCTTCCAAGTATGTCACTTCATTCCAAATATTTAACATATCTAGTCCCTTAAAGGTACATACCACATGGATTGGTAATAGCGTGTAGACAACGGAAACGTCAGGGGCAAAAAAAAAGAAAGCATTTTTTCGGAGTAATATACCATGCGCAGCCTACAAAAAAAGAAGATAAGACGCTTACAAAAAATGACGTGTTTTCTTTTTGAAATGTAGAAAGTATTGGCAAAATGAAAAAGGAACAAAAGGCAGGTTGGGGGTGGTAGACAACCAGCAACCAAGCTCCATATCACCTTATCTTATCACTGTTCACAATCCGACCTTCTTACACATCATCTATTCCTCTTAAGTGTGAATACAGTAAACAGGAAGCTAATGTGTTTAATATAGCTGCTTTGGCAATCTCGATTTCGTTTGATTGATTTGTAGGGTTTAACGTCCCAAAACCACCATATGATTATGAGAGATGCCGTAGTGGAGGGCTCTGGAAATTTCGGCCACCTGGGGTTCTTTACCGTGCACCCAAATCTGAGCACACGGGCCTACAACATTTTCGCCTCCATCGGAAATGCAGCCGTCGCAGCCGGGATTGCTATGGCAATCTTGTCTTTCTCCTTTCGTTACAAACTTTTCATTCAATTCAATCAGTTTTCCCCCTCAGGGCCTGTAAAATTAGATAAGGGGCCGCACACATTGACTTAAACGACACAGATGCGTACATGTTCGGTAGATGTGCATGATAATAACACAAAAACTGAACACATAACTGTATTAAAGGTCGATTAATTAAAAAACATAGACAATAATAATGCAAACCCAAAAACAAAGGCGATCGTTAGTATACTAGCGTAGAAATAAAATGATAAAGGCGTAAAGTTAGACATGCAATTAAAGTGCAGTGAGGTTAGTCATGGCGTGCCTTAAGCTGAATTGATCTGTGATGCTAACAATGTTTTGAGAAATAAGTGCAGCTTTGAGAAAATAATGAGTTCGTCGATGCTGTAAGGACGGATCACGTAATTTTTGCCACATTTTTCTTCTTTTTTTCATCGTTATGCAGCAAGAAGGCACCGAGGACGTGTACTCCTGGTGGCATGACGAAGTAAGTCGTCAGAGCACAGACTGCGACGTCGTCTGGGTTGAAGCCGAGGACCCTCTGTTTCTGCTGTACACGAGGTTAGGCTTAACAGAATTGCCGTGTTCACTTTTAGAGCTGGCTTCGTGGCATCGCGACTATGCCTATGGTGAGAGACAGCTTTACGGGGGAGCTGGCAGTGGTAGGAGATGAATTAACGAATATTGATATTTCACGTTTCCAAAGAACCGAGCATCTAAATTAAGATGCCCTGGTAAGCCAGCGCATTTTTTTTAGGAACGAATTTTTCTTCCTCAGGTCACGACGAAAATAGCAGCTCGATGATATTACATCCTGCAAACTCGGTTGGAGAACGTTCGTCCGACAAAGAGACAAATATGCACTGAATGCATTTGCTGGGGCTCAAGGGAGGGGAAAATCCAAGAGACTAGACCTGCCGAAGACTGACCTCTTCAGGCGGCATTCAGATTTTCAGTCTTGGTGGTGTCTTCGGAGAGCGAGACTGGCTAGGAATGATCTTCCGGGCACCCGCTGACCAGCATAGCCTCCTTTTGTTAGGATGGCCGAAATGTCGAACTTGAAACCTCGCCGACGAAAAAAGGAACATTGCCGTTTCTGAATGGTTGCAACGTTCTCGCTGTTAATGCACGTGTAGTTGAACGTACATTCACGAAAAAAGATAGCCCATCAGAACTTGTCGTAGTTACCTAGAATGTATGGGTAAAACTATCCTGTTACAACCTACGGATCAATCCATTTTTTTCATTTTTTGTGCTGCCCTCTGTCGTGTTAGTAGGGGTGTGGGGTGTGCTTCACGGAATAATCTGAGAGAACTGGGCTAGCCAGAAAAACAGCCTCCGAGATCCCGAGGCCTGCGGAGCACAGCATTTCACAATATTTCCGCCAGGAGAAGGGCGCGTGCACCATCGCACCGGGAAAAAGGTGCATTACGAAGTAACAACAACAACAACAACAACAACAACAACAACAACAACAACAACAACAATAATAATAATAATAATAATAATAATAATAATAATAATAATAATAATAATAATAATAATAATAATAATAATACACGGGCCTCTACCTCCATGGAAATTCGATCGGTGCGACTAGGATCGAATCGGCGACCTTCGAGTAAGCAGCCGAGCACCCTAGCCGCTGCACCACAGCTGCGGACCACTACGAAGCCATAGGGCATTGCTTCGGCATTAGGAAACGTACTACCCACAGTGTAGCGAAAATTCGGCAGATCCCACGTACCTCGGGAATCGACGTTATGTAAAGCACGTGGAGGGAAGGTGACAGTGTTGTAATTCTTTTATTAAGCGAGACATAATGAAATGACTGACGCTAAATATATGTCCAAACGTTGTACACAGAGACATATGTTGAGCAGTTGCAGTTGTTTATATAACCAGTTGCTTGCACTTGCGCAACGGTGTCAACAGGAACGTGAGTATTAGCAACAAAAGAAGCGATAAGCTGATATAAAGCGCTGGTGCTCGCAAGGATGGAATCTTTGGGCACTGCAACATAAGTCAACTTCAGCGCATGGTACCTAATTACAATTGACATTAACACGTTATGACGGCTGTATATGACGGCTTGTAAGGTTGAATAGCCAGCACTGCAGTCACAATTTTAAAGTAGACCCTAATGTTCCACGAAAATTAGGGTCTACTTGGAAAGTAGTTTGGAGACCTTTCGTTGCTGTGTGGTAGAACGTTTGATTGCCATGCATAATACTACGGTTCGATTCCTGCTGGAACCATAACATTTATTTTATGCATTCGTGGGGTGAACGCTGCCCATGTCAGCTTTTTCTTATCACCCATGCGTTAAAATTACCCATGTGTGTTGTCACCAGTCCTGGGTAAATACTAAGTGTCAGTCACCTGTGGCACATTCCCGCCCACGGGTATGTGCGGGTACGTCTCGCGCGAAGTGTTTGGCGACGTACGTGACAAGATTATGAGATTATTCATTTTTTGATCAGCGTGTGATATTCGTTAAACCATCTTACCCTCCCATACTAATTTTGGTTCACGCCAATTGAGTTAAGGGGGTGATGACGAGAGCCCACAAACGTGAGCGGCTAGATAGATAGATAGATAGATAGATAGATAGATAGATAGATAGATAGATAGATAGATAGATAGATAGATAGATAGATAGATAGATAGATAGATAGATAGATAGATAGATAGATAGATAGATAGATAGATAGATAGATAGATAGATAGATAGATAGATAGATAGATAGATAGATAGATAGATAGATAGATAGATAGATAGATAGATAGATAGATAGATAGATAGATAGATAGATAGATAGATAGATAGATAGATAGATAGATAGATAGATAGATAGATAGATAGATAGATAGATAGATAGATAGATAGATAGATAGATAGATAGATAGATAGATAGATAGATAGATAGATAGATAGATAGATAGATAGATAGATAGATAGATAGATAGATAGATAGATAGACGCCAAAAGTGTTTGCAATTCGCAGAAAGAATTCTTCGCATTTAATACGGAAACCCCGTGTACAAAGCTTGAAGCAATACCCATAACTTACCCTTATTACAGGGCTTCGAAGGTCCTTTGCAAGGGTATACTTTTTAGACAGTTGCCATTGGATACGTGAGATAAGAAGAAAGAGGACACAATTTTATTGTCGTCAGTCGTTCTGGAGGCGGATGGTCCGGCAGGCTCAGCCTGGTGGCCACTTCCTCGGCCAGCTCTTTGTGTAGCCTAGAACTCGACTCCCTGGCTGGTGGAATTCAAGACGTTCTACCACGCCTGAGGGAGCAGCCAGGAGATCGGGAAAGGGTAGGTTTTCTCTGCCGTCCCGTAGAAAGCGGTGAAGC
This sequence comes from Rhipicephalus microplus, assembly GCF_043290135.1. Classification (NCBI taxonomy): domain Eukaryota; kingdom Metazoa; phylum Arthropoda; class Arachnida; order Ixodida; family Ixodidae; genus Rhipicephalus; species Rhipicephalus microplus. Next base: position 293,215,712 of record NC_134700.1, read on the forward strand.
GTGGCTATTGACCCTCAATGTGGGCAAATGTGGGTCAGTAGTGTCGTGGTATACACGTGCATAACTGTGCGGGCGTGTGAAAAGACGTGTTCGCAGTCGGTGCCATGGCCTTCTATCACTTGGTCAACTTGTGGTGCGGATATTACACGCAGTAAACTTGTAGGGTAAAAAAAAAGCATTGTTACATACAAAACAAAGAAAATTACTGAAATTGAGATACGCTAAAGACGTAGGGGAACTGGGAACAGTCTTTACTGCCTCACAGACGTCCACATACGTCCCCTTAGAGACGTCCACACACGTCGCCTGTTTTCATAAAACCAGCGGAAGACTCGCAGCAGAAGGCTCAATGCATAAGTGCCTCACCAAGTAAACAGTTCCTATGGGCTTGCGCGCATGCATGCTTAACAAATAAGGCATGCACTTTCACGCAAATCGAACGTCTCCTATTTCGCAGTGGTTCCACGGGCCGTCCCAAGGGCGTGATCCACACGACGGCCGGCTACGTGCTGTATGCGTTGTCCACCATCTACTACACGTTCGACTACCGACCCGAGGACGTATTCTTCTGCTCCGCCGACGTCGGATGGGTCACGGGACACACCCACGTCGTGTACGGCGTGCTCGCCAATGGCGCCACAAGCGTGCTTGTGAGTATCGCCCCCATGGAGGCTTCCTACCACCGCTTTTCGAAGCGGCGCATTCAACTTAGAAGTGTGGCAGCTTGGGCTAGTTGGTATGGCATGACGATAGTTATAGCGCGAGAACAATAGCACTCGTGTTTTTCGTGTCATTCTTGTCTCTGTGCCGTCGTTTTGTTCTCGCGCTATAACAATCGGCGCGTTCAACTTTAATTGAGCTGAGACATTAGTGTACCTTATGTTCTTCGTTACATTCCCCGTAATGCTAAATGCATTCACGCACAATTTGTAATTTTTTTACAAAAACATTGTTTTGTATACGTTAGTTACCGCAGAAGTAAACTTTCTTTATGTTCTCAGAAGCACTCTGAAATGGTATTTATGTATTATGGTCGAGAACCATCATCTCCAATCGACACCATTCTCCCCTACTGACCCGACTCATCCGAAGGCACACCAGTTTCCGAAGCCGCGCGGTATGCGGAAGAATGTCGGGAATTAGCTCGCACCCTTACAACACAAGAACAAGGGCTACAGAAATTTCGTCACGACGATGGACGGTCCAACTACCAATTTTCGCCCAACTCTCTTGTTTGGCTGTGGGTACCCCCCAGTGCTGCTCCTGGTACCTCTACAAAGTTTGTCAGCAGGTACCGTGGACCTTATCGCGTCATAGAACAAACTTCCGCTGTTAACTACCTCATCGAACCCCTCACGGCCACTGTGGACCTGCGTCGCCGAGGCCGCGAAATCGTACATGTGGATCGCCTCAAACAATATCACGAACCACTTGTCCTCACGACACCTTAGAACACTTACTTGGCCCCATCTTCAGCGAGGGGGAAATATGTAATGATGAATGTAGTGGGTCATGCAAATCTTTTGCAAACACATTGTCAGTGCTAAGACGCTCAGCCCGGACTGTCGCTGATTTTGCTAGCTAGGCCTACGCTCCTATATAGCTGGTTTCGAATAACAGTTTTGACTGTTTCAGTTCATTATTATAATAATCAAATACAATCAAGAGTTTGACGAAATTTCGCTCGTATGGTTGGGAGTAATCACGATCAAAATGTAAAAACAAGACGTCGAGCGAAAAACACTTTAAATAAAACACGGACGTTCCGGCTCGCGTACGAGGGTCCTTTTCACAAATGTCCTGCTTTTATCTTTTGACCATGTCTTATTTAGGAGTTAGTTCTGCGCCTAGAACGAAAGAAAGTATTAATCAGCATCAAGGCAACCAGATAAGCTGCATGAATGCTGATATCTTCATTCAGCTTACTAATTGTAGTGTCCTAGAACCGTGAGCAAAAGACGTGTTTGATAGTTACCCAGGGGGAAACATCAAACTGCTCCCCCAATGTCTGCCTTACTAAATTATTTTTCTTATCTCTTCACAAAACAGTTACACTGTTGCGTTCTGTTACTGCTTATCAAATATTTGCCGGGAAGCTCAACTGATAGGGAGGCTTAACACGTTTACAGTTCGAAGGAGTGCCGTTCTATCCCGACCCCGGACGTTTCTGGGAGATCATCGATCTGTACCAGGTCACCAAGTTCTACACAGCACCCACTGCTATTCGCGCACTCATGAAGTACGGCGACTCGTACGTCAAAAAGTGAGTGAACTAATCAATTCTCTTTAATTTTATTGCCCGGTTTCATGCTCTTGTATTTATTCTGTCAACCCACCAATTGAATTTACGCTCATTTTTGCCCCAGGTTTAAGCGAATTTAGGACTTTTTTTTTTGCATTTCCAATTCTTGCGGTTATGCGTAGTCAGCGTATATGCAGGGTAGTACATAAGAAAACTCAATAATTTGAACTCGAAGAGGACTGAAAATTCTTCTTGAATGAAGCTGAGTTCGAATTTGCGGGTGGGCTCAAGAATGAACGGGCATTGTGCCTCACCGCAATGACAAAACCCAAGGAAGTCAACTCTGGACAGGTTATCGCAAACTAGCCACCACTACACGTTTGCGGCCGGTGATTTCGCAAATTAAGTTCATTTCGTAAAAGCGAACCTAATTAATTGATCAGCCAGTTATGCATCAGAAACAAGCATGGCCATGCATTTATGTGCACAGTGGGCCATAATGTCAAGATACATGACGTTGTTTATGCTCCAAAACATGTTTACTTACACGGCTGAGTTGCCACAGTCAAAATTATAAGCAATCAGCAGTTTGCATTTTCTCGCGTCTTTGTTTGCAGCTTACCCGAGAGCTCATCGCTCCGTCCACTTCATAGGTTATATATGTGCATTTAAACGTGCGAACGTCAGTCAGTAATGTTATGTTTAACAAAAAAAAAACGAGCCTTAAATTTGCGCTTCTTTCCTTGTTATGAGCAAGTTCTTTAGAGAATACCACGCAGACGTGCCTACAGAAATACTCCATAAAACGATGAGCATGTGGACATAGAGCAGAAAATGGGCTAAACGCAAGGAACCATGTGCACACGTACACGTAAACGGGTGCATTTACTCATTTGCATACGTACACGCAGGCAAACATTCGCCAGCACGCACGCAAACAAAACATATGCACGCGCGTAGTTCAGCTCCAAAGCTGTCGCAGTAGCGTTAGAAAAAAATGTTTTGGCATTCAAATTCACAGTTGACGAATGCGTTGCACAATGCACTCAAGTACGGCGAATTGTCCGTATCATGTTTGCGCTAACAAAATGACGTCAAGGCATTTGGTAACGGCTTTATAAGCCATCAGTTTCCTGCAGTGAACTGAAGGAAGTCAAAGGTCTCGTGCCACGTAAACCGAGCCTTCGGCCACGCTCAGTGGGCAGTTACATAACAAACAAAATGTTATAGCGGCTTTCCTGTGGCGGTACTGGGAGCATTTTTAAGTGAGATTATATTACATTAGAAACACGCGTGTTAAGAAAGAAGCATCGTTGATTTTACATAACGACAGCTATTTGTAGAACCGACATACTTGGGCAGCCTCGCACAGCATAACATTTCACGGTAAGAAACAAGGTGCCGATCAACAAGACTGCTCCTGCATAGATCTCGAACTATTTTCAAGTACATTGAGTTTACTCGTGTATATGTGCGTAGTAAACAGACAGAATTGAAGAGTATGCTCATTTTTTTCTGTTTTTGCTTTTTTTTTGTTACGTGCTGCAGTAACATTATATGTGATCCTGCCAAGTCTGCACCTTACTTCGGCTACGTAGACAAATTATTGTTGAACATTTGATAATAATAGTTGCTGGGGCTTCACGTCTCAATACCTCGTTTGATATTAAGGGATACTGTAGTAAACGGCTTTCGACAAATTGTCATTATTAGAGATGCGCCCAAATCGAAGCACACGAACCATTTTGTTGCCATGGAAATGCAATCGACGTGACTGAGATTCGATCTTAGGACATTCGGGTCAGCAGTCAGGTACCATATTTGTTCTAGCTTACTCGCCTGAGCGTGGGTGTCACATGTGAGACGAGGTGATATCGTCTCACGAGCAGCACATACCCTCGTTTCGCAGACACAGTCGGAAGTCCCTGAAGCTGCTGGGAGTCGCGGGCGAGCCCATCGGTCCGGACGCCTGGTTCTGGTACCACCACGTGGTCGGCGAGTGTCGCTGCATGGTACTGGACACGTACTGGCAAACGGAGACGGTAAGGAGGAAAAGAAAAACAACTGATATAATAATCAATGTTTTACGATATTCATACTAGTGCGTCCTACATGTGTGTTCGCATATCGTCACAGACCTAACGCGTGTTCCTCGTGCGATGACTTGCATCATGCGAACAATGGAACGCATGAAAATTGAAAAACGACTTCTAGTGGCCTCAGTGACTAATTGTGGCGTCACCCTCACCCCCGCCCCGAATTAAGCGGCACTCTTCGTTTTCTATACCCTTTCTTTTTTGTTGATTCAATGTCCTCCAGTGCAGGGTAGCAAAGCAGACACACTCCTGGATGACCTACCTGCCTTTTGTTTTTCACGTTTTTCTTTACCTCCACGAAGAAAGCTTTAGAATCATTGGCGAATTATTTCAGTCTATTTTCTTACCTAAGGTTAGTTTATGTGAAACTTTATTACAGTTTTCTTCTGATTTCCGCGTTTTTCTCGCAGTGATCCTGCAAGCTTTAATTTTGTAATAATCTTAATGAGAACAATTCAAATAACACTGAATTCTGAAAGTCAAATATTTGGCAGTGTATATAAGTCATTGTTCTAAAATGTGGCAATGCCGATGCTTGTGGAGAGTCATATAGTACGCCAGGACAAAAGAAAAAAAAAGGAAGGGAAGCATAGAGATGAACAAATCTCGTTATTTCTCCTTTTCGCATACAGACACACGCATCTCCTCGTGTTAGTTGCGGAGGTCGCTCATAGGTGGCGCACCTGACAGTTGCAGCGAACGTGTGCATTGCGGAAGCACCGAGGCCCAAAGCTGATGCATGCGTCAGCTGGTTGAGCGGTTGAAATATGCAAGAAGCATATAGAGGAACAAAACACATCCAGTGGATAGATGCGGGCAGTAATATCACAAGTACAGCAGAAGACAATATGACAGGCGCAGAGTACTAGATCATTAGATTATGATTAGTTCGTACGTGGTAGCTTAGAACAACTGTGGGCCACAACGAGTGAGGTATTAAGAAAAGTTCAAACATTTTTACAATTATTTATGTGTATATCAACATGCACCCATACAAACTCACTTATGAACATATATTAAAAATACGGTTGATATCTTCCCCCCTCCCCTTTTCCCCAAAAAGATGTCTGGCTACGCTACTGGTAGCCAGTAAATAATCAGCTTAGTTTACTATTCTATGATTTGTTAAATAAATAAAACTCCTTGTCCTTCCCTGTGCGCCATGCCACCTGCTTCTCGTAATCAATGAAGGCTATGTATAGTGGTTGGTTGTATTCTGAGCGTTTCTCTATTACCTGATTGATAGTATGAATGTGGTCGATGGTTGAGTAGTCTGTTCGAAATCCTGCTTCTTCTTTTGGCTGATTGAATTCTACTGTTTTCTTAACTCTGTTAGCAATTACCTTTGTAAATAGCTTGTATTCTATGGAGAGCAAGCTGATCGGCCTGTAATTCTTCAAGTCCTTGTCATCTCCTTTCTTATGTATTAAAATGATGTTAGCATTTTTCCAAGGCTCTGGTACTCTTCCCGTCAGGAGATACCTCGTAAACAGAGTGGCCAGTTTTTCTAACACAATATGTCCTCCATCTTTCAGCAGATCTGACGCTACCTGATCCTCACCAGCAGCTTTGCCTCTTTGCATGCTCTCCAAGGCTTTTCTGACTTCTTTTATCATGACTGTTGGGGCGTCATCTGGGTCACTGCTAGATCTTATTGTATTAAAGTCGTGGTTGTCCCGGCTACTGTACAGATCTCTGTAAAACTCCTCCGCTATTTTAACTATACTATTCATATTGGTAGCTATTTTGGCTTCTTTGTCCCTTAGTGCATACATCCAATTTTTCCTTATTCCAAGTTTCCTCTTCACTGCTTTGACGCTTCCTTCGTTTTTCAGAGCGTGTTCAATTCTCTCTATGTTATACCTTCTTACATCGGATACCTTACGCTTATAATCAACTTCGAAAGATCTGACAGTTCTGTTTTGTCTGTTGTACTTTAGACTTTCGTGCTTTGACGCTTCTTAATGGGATTCTTCGTTTTCCGGGAAAGTTTGCCAGTGTCCTGTCTAACTACCCTGCCTCGAACTTCCGCTGCATACTCCGTTATGATACTCGTCAGATTATCATTCATTGTATCCACGCTAAGGTTGGTTTCCTCAATGAGCCGAGTACCTGTTCTGAAGTGAGACTCTAAATTCCTGTACTCTCCCTCTCAGTGCTAGCTCATTGATTGGCTTTTTGCGCATCAGTTTCTGTCATTCCTTCTTCAAGTCTTGGCGAATTCGAGACCGTACCGTTCTATGGTCACTGCATCGTACCCCGCCAACCCCTTCCACATCCTGCACGATGCCAAGGTGTGCACTCATGATGAAGTCTATTTCGTTCTTATTTTCGCCATTAGGGCTCCTCCATGTCCACTTACGGTTTCCTCGTTTTCGGTAGAAGGTATTCAAAATCCGTAAATTATTGCGTTCTGCAAATTCTAGTTGTAGCTCTCCTCTGGCATTTCTAGTACCGATGCCATAATCTCCTACTGCCTGGTCTCCAGCCTGCCTTTTTCCTACCTTTGCAATAAAGTCTCCCATCAGTATAGTATACTGTGTTTTTAGCTTACTCATTGCCGATTCCACGTCTTCATAGAAGCTTTCAACTGATGCGTCATCGTGGCTGGATGTAGGCGCATAAGCCTGTACCACCTTCATCTTGTATCTCTTATTCAGTTTAATTACGATACCTACCACCCTTTCATTATTGCTATAATGTTGCCAGCTATGTTGCCTCTATGTTGCCATCTATGTTTCTGTGAATTAGGAACCCCACTCCCAGTTATCTTCTGTCAGCCAAGCTCCGATAGCAAAGGACGTGCCCATTCTGTAGCACCGTATAGGCCTCATCTGTACTCCTAACCTCACTGAGCCCTATTATATCCCATTTAACACCATCTAGCTCCTCGAATAGTACTGCCTCACTAGATGAGGTTCTAGCATTAAACGTTGCCAAGTTCAGGTTCCAATGGTGGTCTGTCCGTATCTAGAGATTCTTAGCACCCTCTGCTGCGTTGCAGATCTGACCGCCGCCGTAGTCAGTTGCTTCGCAGCTGCTGAGGACTGAGGGCCGGGAGTTAATTGACGTATGCATGTGGTAGGTAGTGGCCAGATACCGCCCAAGTGTGGCCAATCCTTCTCTGGTGATAACCCCCCCCCCCCCCCCGTTAGCTCGGGTCCTTGGTGTCACTACACACCAAACGCCTGCTTACTTACGCAGACGCCCCTGTGGGCCTGCATGCACTAACATGCACTTAAGATTCATATTGGGGCGATGCACAACCTTTGCTACTTTAGGAAACGCTTTTTTCTAAAGTGCTCGTTGCTCCCCAGGGTTCGATAATACTTACGAAGGATACTATTTACGTTCGGGAGCGCATATGAGCAAATCGTTTTAAATGCTGGCAGCTGGTTAGGTTATGCTACGTTTTATTAGCTAGAGTTGTTTTCATATTTAGTTTACATGCTTTGTTATAGACTTTGTTTAGTGCGCCTTGTGGGTAATTTCTTTCAATTAATGTTTCTTTTAGGTTACTTAAGTGGTGGTCGTACTCGCCTTCGTTGCTACAGATTCTTATACGCCTCGCTTGTCCGACAAGAATCCCTTGTTTGCAGTGTCGCGGTTGGTGACTAATATAATCAAGGTCCTTTTGGCTGTCTGTCGGGTTTCTGTAAAGCGTCGTCTTTAGTTTTCCTGCTTCGATAGATTGTCGTATCTAGGAAGTTAATTTCACTGGGAGAATGATGCACATTGGGAGAATGGTGCAACACGTTTCCCTTTCGTGTTGTACCAATTCCTACGACGGAGGGATCAACCATGTTTTTTTTTCCTTATTCTCTTCTTACGAGCAGCCCTCGAGACAACTTCATGTTTTACTTGTTGATCTATTGCGTCATTACTGTTACCTTTTTTCGTCTTCTTTCTCACGGTCAAACAGGGTGGACAGATGATAACTCCTCTGCCAGGCTGCACACCACTGAAGCCGGGAGCTGCGGTGAGTGAGCACTACCACCTTAGAAATTTTCCTTGTACAAGCTTTTTTCAGACACAGTTTCGGCTTACTACAACCCGCGTTGTAGCATAGTCTTGAAATCAAATATATCAGCTTCATTTCGCTTCACCTGTCGCAAAGAAACGTCAATCGCATGCTAACACTAACGTTCACTTTATTACGATCACCTAAATCAGTGAAGTTTGTTAATCTAATAAACTTCAACAAACAAAAAAGGTGATAGGTTCATAGGGAAACTTGTAGAGCACAAGAGAAAACGGACGAAGCAAGTGACGATGGGACGATGCGCTTTAAGCATCTTAACAGCTCGCAGCTGGTCATCTTAGTCAGCATGGCAGGACTTGCGGTCGCGCACCTTCGCTTGATAACTGCACCGTATCTGGCACTAGTAATGACAAGACAACCCGTGAGATCCCAGAAGCAATCGAAATCACGAAAGCGGGAGCTTTTTGCCAGCACAGTTTCTATTGACCTGAGCGAAAGAGTTTGCATTCCTAAGCAAACCGCAGTGGCGTGGATTTGCACGTATCAACTAGTCACTCTGAATTATCAAGGTGCTCCCGCCCTTCAGTTATCATTTTGTTTGATGCGCTTCGGTGGCCTAGCCGGGTCCCCGAGCACGCACGGGACGTATATATTTCCCTCCCGTTCAATAAGCATTCTGTTGGAACGAAGTGCATCGTTTCGTCGCTCTGTCAGTTTTTTTTATTTTTTTTTTTGCGCATGCGTTACAATTTTCACCCTGTATCACCACTAACAACTCGACTTTCGCGTTCTTGCTAGTTAAGAAATTGTTTCCAAAATATCTCTCTAGTATCCAAACATCATATTTATGCGAATGTTGGCCTGCCACGTAATGTTATCTTTTTAACACTGAAGTCCTATTTAGGCTTTTTGATATTACGGGCTCTATTGTGCAATGATTTCTCCCCATTTTCTAATTTTTTTTTCACTCATCGAATTGAAGCAACGCCTCCGCTGTTATCATAAAGCATAACATCGTATCACGAGTGACGAAAGGTAAGTAAATAAGAAGGGAAAACAATTCTTGTGATAGGCAGTATCAATCAACGAGAGTGGAGACTTGTTACTGCGATATTAAAAGGTGTTGCAGCAGTACGAGCAGCAACAGCTTGCAGTCTCAGCGTACACAGCGTCGTATCGCGGCAATAACTTAGTTTCCTCCCTGTTTGCGCAGACACTCCCGTTCTTCGGCGTGGCGCCAGCCATTCTCGACCAGGACGGCAATGAGATCAAGGGTCCGGGAGAGGGCTACCTGGTGCGTGCCAATACACTTCGTCGCTTGATCTTCATTTGTTCTGCGTGTGCACGCATCTCCGAGAAACCTTTCACTCATTTCTACCAATCTTAAGCTTGGCTAAAAGTGTTTTTCTTTTGTTAAGGACAAAGTAAATGTAGTCCAACATACAACTGTGTCGTGGACCATGCACAAAATGCCAACGAAGCTTGTCCTGGTCTATGTACCATTTAACAGGCAGCTACAAAACATAAATAAAATAGGGGAAGCCTAAAGCTTCGCCTTTAGGAGTTGAATGTTAATAGCGATGTCCTGTTCCTAGTGCGCACTTCAAACATTTAGTGCATAAAGCATTTTCGAAGAGTCTATGCACCCCCTACGTGGCCTTAAGGGAATAGGCACAGTAGCGTGTGTGCCGTTTGTAGTGGTTGACCGGCTTTAAACCACGAATTTACTAAGATAATGTAATGCTGTGGCGCCCGTTGTCAACGGGCTCTTGTACCACGCATTATTACTGCAATATTTCATGTTGCATTGTGTAGCATGTATACAGAAGACGTGTGTTTGTGAAGTATGAGAGCTACTTTCACTCCTTTTCAAAGCAGAGGAAGTTCTTTTGAGTGCATTCACGTGCACAAGCATGACCTTGTGGTCGAACATCCGCTTGCAACGCAAACGACCTGGGTCTATACCCATTCAGCCCAAAACACCCTGGTTCGGTTCCCACTCTGCTCCAAGGTTTTTTAGTCATCTATTCATTTTATTTGCATCATTCTTCATTTTTTCAGTCGCGCATATATGATAATTTTTTGCTCACAACGAACAACGCCGACGTTGGAATTTCTGTGATACGAGCTTTTTAACGCTATTGCGTTAGAGAATCACTTGAAAGCACACGGTATAAAAAATAAAACATCCGAACACATAACATTGGCATTACTATAATGATAAACATATGAAAACACAATTTACTTTTATCATGCTTTCATGAGGAAATACTATAGAACTATTAGAAGGCTCCTAAGCGTTGCCTTTAAGAGTAAACGCGATTGTGATATACGCAAGCAAGATTGTGAGATAGCGCGCACATATAAACACACACTCGCACTGTAGCGCCTTACCAGTCATTAGCCTACCGTCTATTCGTGCTTCTCTGTAGAGAGCTAAAGTGTGCTGCAAAGAAATCCAACGTGCAAACACCCTGCAGCTGCTAATACTTATCGTATCTACCACGAATTTTCACTCACGGCCAACGCTGCTTTTTTGCTTCTACCCAAAGACCCCGTCGTATTGAAGAGCGAACAATACTGCATACACAATGCTTGGATTTCAGTGATACAGTGAGTCATCAGTACATTATATAAAATTGAAGAATAGTCCCAAAATACACACGGCACTAGATGGGTAAATTTCTTGGTCCAAGTACATCGAATCATGGATTTATTACAGGTTGTCAAGAAACCTTGGCCTGGCATGATGCGGACTCTGTACAAAGATCACGACCGCTTTCAGAAGAGCTACTTCGCAAAGTTCCCCGGATACTACTTCACTGGCGACGGTGAGTGAGAACCAGTCATGCTTCATAGTAACGTAGACGTGAACGACTTCACACACAAACACACACACACACACACACACACACACACACACACACACACACACACATATATATATATATATATATATATATATATATATATATATATATATATATATATATATATATATATATGCAGGCATGGTGGTTGAGTGGCCGTAGCGTTGCATATAGTCAAGTAGATCCTCAGTGAGCAGTCACAACGTGGTTTATTTCGACGTTTCGGCCTAGAGTCTGGCCTTCATCCTGATGAAGGCCAGACTCTAGGCCGAAACGTCGAAATAAAATAAACCACGTTGTTACCGCTCACGGAATATATATATATATATATATATATATATATATATATATATATATATATATATATATATATATATGTTTATTTCTGCTCACGGCAAGTTATCCTTTCAACCACTTTTCTTTCTTCTCATATACATTACATTGGCTCTAATAACTTTCCCCATATATTCCGTGGCTTCATTGTCTGTTAGATCTCATTATTATTGTGTCAAAACACGTAAAAACGAGCCCCTAGGTATACACTTCTTTCCCATATATATATATATATATATATATATATATATTGCAGCGGCAAATATTCTCAGAATTATGTCGTTTCATGTGTACTGCAGTTGAGTTCGAGATTCTTGTTTCAAGAAAGAATGTTAAGTACTGACGATTTCAGGGATACGCTACCCGAATTTATTTATTAGTCCTAATAATATCGTGACACTAAGGCGGCTATGGCTCTATGCATCGTAGACGAGCCCTATGACTGCAATCGAAGTGCGAAACCTCGTTACAAATAGTGAAGTGGTATGTCGTAACAATTTGCACTTAGGAGCGACCGCACTTCACGCAGCTGTGGTTGTTATTAGAGAGTTTTAGTACTGCGTACGCTGCATACGTGGCGGCGTTGCGTACGTAAGGACGCCACGTTCTGCGTAGTGCGCGTGCGCAGACCGCAACGCGCACGTATCGCGTTACGTACGCAGCCGCTACGTACGCACGCATGAGATGCGTGCGTGCGTACGTATGAGGCGATCGCGCCGCTCTCGAACAAGTTCGCTACACCGCGAGACTTCGTTTCGCAAAATGGCGGCATCAAAGGCAAGCACCGACCGGCTCTGTGGCTTAAAATATGGCCATAATCTGGCTATAACACTTGGATTGGTTCACATTGGCTGTCAACAACACGTCCTTCTATTTTGATCTACCAGATGACGCAACACGTTTCATGCTCGTTACGTACGCGGGTACTACGGCGTACTAAAAGCCGATTAGTGGCAAACGACGCCACGTAACGCAAGACGCTTGCGTGATGCGTACGTAGCACCATTCCGCAGTACTAAAACTCTCTATTATTGCGCAACAAAATGAACAACGTCAAATGGGTCGTAAGGGACCATGAAACTTGACGAAATATGTGACCCGAAACATGTGGCTATCTCGCATTGTTTTGGCACAAGTGCAAAACAGATCATCATTGTTGCAAGCCTCTCTGCCCCCCTTTTTTGTAACTAAGCCTCTCTCTCTCTCTCTTTCTCCCTTTTCGCACAACTGGCATTCTCTTCAGGTGAGCCAATGCCTACTGTAAGAATTTACAAATATTATTGTGGTAAGGAGTATGACCTAGTTTATCCGAAAAATCATGCCCTGTGCTGCAGGGTACAAATATTTGAAAAGAAACGAAGCGAAAGGAAGAAAGTTATTGTCAAACTTGACTCATGGCATGTTCAAAATTTATTCTTAAAGGGGCCCTGCAACACTTTCTCAGCTAGGCCAGAAAACGCTGCCGATCGGTAGTAGAGGCTCCCGACAACGCGCGAGCCAAATATTATAGCGCAGCCCGTGGCCTGGAATTCACAATAGATTATCAAAGTCCACTAAAAGTAGTTTTCTCTCGACAAACTAGAAAAATAAGCCCAGCAAGCCCATCTATCAGCCATTGCCTGATTTGAACATTGCGCGCTCGGTTGTAAAAGAGGTCGCCGTGAGGGGCCGTCACTTGTCCACACGTGCGCGCGCGATCGCACTAAAAAATCTGCGTATTCGTAGAAACAAAAAATTAAAAAAATGGTCGAGGTCACGAGGTGTGAGTGACATTTTTTGTTTGCCCCTGCCATCCCTCCCTGCTCAGCTTCCAGCGCTTTCGTCGGAACGAGAGAATGTGATTGCAGCGTGTGACAAATCTTCGTAACTCCACTCGAACTGGACGGATTTTTAAAATTTTTGCGGCATTAAATTTGTGAGGTAATACGCTTTTCCAGTGAATAAATTGCATGGTTACTGAAAAAGTGTTTCAAAGACCCTTTAAGAACGAGTAAAGCCTGCTTCTCCTTCTACATTTAATTGTTGCGGCAAAGCCCAACGTTTTACCCTAACGAAAGTAGCAGTCAAAGTCGACTGCATCGAAGTGCAGTAAATCAAATTATTTTTTATAAGCATCGTGATATTCCCGAACACGGCAATGCTTCTATGTCAGTGCAAAGCAAAATCTGTGGCTACATTGAACAAAACCTTTCGGAACACTTCATATATCGATGCTCTTCATGAAGCTCGCTTTCGTAGAAGTTGAATGCCCGCCAACCACAAAGTAAAAAGCTCTCGTTCAGGAGAAATTCTGTTCACATCTATGCCGTCTTTTTCTGCATATGATATGCCTCTGCATATCACTCGCACCACCAGTTATTTATTTCGCAAAAATAAAAATGAAAAGATACCCACGTGTTGTTGTGAAGCTGCCTTCAATAAGTTATGAAAAATAGTGCTGTTAAGCCAACTTGCTCGCTGATGTTGGCACTGCAAATACGATAAATTGTTTCAAAGCTTTTTATCAAACAATGGGGCATATCTAACTAATTACCCCCTTTTTGCAAATTCAGTATATGCGGATTTGACAAAATGTGGTTTTCGCAGCTGCAGAGCTCTGTTATTCGACCAAGCAGGCACAATGCGTTGCAGTGAACTGAAGGGATAATTTAGGTGGTTGTAAAGCGTCTGCGGTGTGAATTGTCCCGCACACCGTCACACGAATACAGGAGAAAAAAACGAAGTAGACACGAAGAGCGAAAGCTATCAAACTATAAAAATGGTAGATGCGTTCCTTTTGTCTACATCTTTTTTTTTCCTTTCTAAATTCACCCCATTGTATGGGAACGATTCCTACCATAAACGTGCAACAGCTCTCCTAGCCAGAACTTCAATAATATTGAAAGTAAGCGACATTTTATCTATCGTGAACTTGTTTGCAGTGCAACACCAGAAACGCAAACAAGGAAGGAGAAAAAGATAATGAAAGACGGCGCTGTCTTTTCAGCCAAAAAGCGCCGTCTATTCCTTCTTTGTCTGTGTTTCTGGTGTTGCGCTGTAAACAAGTTCACGATGAATCCCAACCAACTGGCCCAACTTGCCGTCTGACATTTTATTCCACGGTACCGTAAACTTCGGTAAGCGAAATAGAGATCGCTCGTACGCGCCACATGCACATCTTTCCTTTGCTACTTAATGTGCATTGTTTATCTCTATTCTTGTGGTTTAGTTGTTGCTAGGCAATGGCACGGAGAGTATATTTTTTTCCTTTGCTGACGAACGGGCGTTTTACCACGAGCTTTAACAGCCTCGTGGTTAAAGACAGAAAAAAACCCAGAGGGAAAACATCATCTTTGTCGCAGGTGCTCGTCGAGACGAAGACGGCTACTACTGGATCACGGGTCGCGTGGACGACATGCTGAATGTGTCGGGCCACCTCATCTCCACGGCGCAAGTCGAGGCGGCACTGCTTGGCGTGCACGACCTCTCCGAGGCGGCAGCTGTGCCCAGGCCCCACAAGGTCAAGGGACAGTGCCTCTACTGCTACGTCGTCCTCAAGAACGTCAGTATACGAACACCTTTATTGTTAGCAGGTTCTTTCAATACTTTTCTTCTGATAATGAAGCTCTCATTAAAGTTTCGCATTGGTATAAAAACGGGCACCAGATGCGTCGTTGTTAGCAGAAGGCGGCCGATTTGCGTCGATTGGTTAGTCAAACACTCGTGTGTTCGCGTGATTTTTTTCGCAGTCAAAAATTGGTGTAGTTCGTTTTATTGTGAATGTTCAGTGCTTATTGTAGACCAAATAATACAGCGGGGGCGCTGTCATTGGTTCATGTAATGGTTCGTCGGATAATGTCCAGCAATGGTTCGTCGGAGAATGTCCATCAATACTGTTTCGCTTGGGCTCATACCTACGCCTACCTTCCTTGAAACCGGTGGATTGCTTAAAGTTAAGCTGAGCTTGTGTATTGCTCCATGAATCAGTCTAGATGACCCACAAATCAAGATCGCTTGAGAAAGAAGTTATGATAGGCCTTATCGCACGCTGGTAGTCCACAACGCTCATTCTCCTGCTAATTGGCAATTTATTCTGAAGCTGCCACTGACAACTTCCCGTGCAGAACATGCCAGTTAGCATATTGGCAAACGCAGGAGCAGCTGTCAATTATGTTCAGTTAGGGTCAACCAATCTGTCCGGTTCTGCTGCTTCGAACCAAACTTAGCACCATCTAATTACTATACATTCCCCTGTAAGTTATTTGGGCCTTTTCAGTAACAAACAAATGCTCACATATCGTACCCATGAATTAGCTTACCTCGCCGTTTTATGTTGTTTCAAGTTTTCTTTAGAATTTATGTACAACCTCATTCGGTGTTGTATGTGGGGTGTAATGTAGCTGAGTTGTAGCGGTATGATATGTTTCGCAATTTACAGTGCTTTGTCGTATATCTAGTGCAACAAGTGAGAACCTTGAACTGTCTCGAATGCGAGCTGGAATATTGAATCCGCGACTGCGTTCATGCGTTTATAAAAATTTATTATATTACAGATAGCTAACGTCAATAACAATCAACAAAATCTCATACCATTTGCTTTCTATAGACATAAGAAAAAACCAAAACACAGTTCAGTTACACGGGCACCAAACATGAAGTGGCTTGAAGGCAACATGCACAGTCGATGCTCCACACATGCAATTGCACGCACGTGCACACTAAACACACACAAACATACACACAGAGAGAGATTTGATATTCATTGATTGTTATGTGGGGTTTAACGTCCCAAAACCACCATATCATTATGAGAGACGCCGTAGTGGAGGGCCCCGGAAATTTCGACCACCTGGGGTTGTTCAACGTGCACCCTAATCGGAGCACACGGGCCTACAACATTTCCGCCACCATCGGAAAGCCAGCCGCCGCAGCCTGGATTCGAACCCGTGACCTGCGGGTCAGCAGCCGAGTACCTTAGCCACTACACCACCGTGGCGGGGCCACACACAGAGAAAAATCTGGCACAAAAATATATGTGGATATATGCAGATTACATGGTAAACAAAAAAAGCACAAATAAAACGTTTTTGTGTACATTTTGCGAATTTACATGGCACGTCTACCGGTACCGAACGAGACATCAACCAACCAGAAATAGGCAGGCCGAAATACAGCTTCACGCGTCTGTTTTGGACTCTCTGTCCTTTTTTTTTCTTGTCTCCACTGCTTCGTTTTTTTTTGTGCTGCTGGTATTTAGACCACGACAATGTAATAAATTACCCGACAAGCCACCCCAATGAACTAGTTTTCTAGGATATACTTTAAACCCAACATCTCTCCCGTGAATCAAAGTGACAGGTTAACTCAGGTACAAACTCGTGGATTTTGTGAAGGCCCCAGTTAGTCATAAGCCCGCACCGCATCTCTCGTGAACTGTATCCCTCGTTTCTTTTAAAAACGCATTGAAACACTTTTTCAGGTAACGATGAAATGAATTCACTGCAAGAGCTTATTGCCTGACCAATTCAACGACGCAAAAGTTTTAAGAATCCGTCCAGTCCGAGTGGAGTTACAAAGGTTTGTCGCGTGCTGCGATTGCATTATCTCTTCTCTCGTCCCGACGAAAGCGCTGGAAGCTAAGCAACGAGGGATGGCAGGGCCACAGAAAAAACGTCGCGCCCACCTCGTGACCTTGAGCACTTTTTTTTTTCTTCGAATGCGCGGCCTTTTCAGTGTGACCGCGCGCGCACGCCTGGACAAGTAGAGACCTCCCGCGGCGGTCTCTGTACCGAGCGAGCGCGTCATGTTCAAATCAGCCGATGACTGATAGATGGGTCGTTGACGTGTGATTTTTGGGCATATAACGTGATTTGTCGAGACAGAAAAAAAAACAATTTTTAGCTGACTTTGAAAATTTATTGTGAATTCAAGGCCGCGTTCTGTACTATATTATTTGGCTCGCGTGTTGTCGGGAGCCTCTGCTACCGATCGGCAGCGTTTTCTGACCATGCTCAAAAAGTGCTGCACGGCCCATTTAAGTAGCAGCTTCTACGAATACAAATAACTTGGTCAGCTTGCACTACTTGTACAATGCTGGAGCCATCAGAAGAGCTCAGTCTCTCAATTAAAATTGCAAATTTACCCGGGAACTTATAAGTATGATATGTAAAGCTGTGTCTTAGCTGGAAATGTGTTTGCTAATACAAAAATATTTAATTACGTTAATTAACGAAGCCATGATTAGCGCATAGGTAATTTGCATAATCCTTGCGAGCAAGACCTTCGTGAGAAGATCCTAATTAGTTCGGTGTTAATACGTTCCTTATTGGAGTCGTGTTAATTATTATGGTCATAATTATCTCGGTCTTAGCATCACAAGGCTTAATTAGCTTGGTCATAGTGTCTTGACTTATTTAGCTAGGTATATCACCCAGCCAACCAGCCAATCAGCCAGGCGCGTGTGCACGGGGAGCGAGCACACGAAGAAGAATGAATCGAATGAAGCACGCACGCCACGGTGTAACGCGCTGGAATGCACAAGCCAAAAGCGTCGGGGCTTAGCTCCGGCTGTGGTGTTGTAAGGCGCCCAGCTGGCACTAATCTCAGAGGTCACGGTTCTGATTTTGCTAAAGGATACTCAGTACGGACATTAAACTCTTGAAGATGAGCGGCCTGTACCTCTAAAAACATTTTTAGTAAACATTTCGGGCACTTTTCTTGAATGGCTGCACAATTCACAATTTTTTTCAGACTATCTGCTATAACTTCAGCGTCTAAGTTATTTTTAATTTGTTGCATGTTAAACAGGCCTTTATTACATATTTTATTTGTATCGCTTTAGCCTGCCGTGTTCACGAAGAAAATTCCAAATTTGGCAACTTTGTTCAATATTGCTCGTGGGAAAAGCACTCGAAGAATATATATATATATATATATATATATATATATATATATATATATATATATATATATATATATATATATATATATATATATATATATATATATATATATATATATATATATATATATATATATATATATGTCATTATTTTTACGGTTGTATCATTTCGTTACCTTGCCGGAAATACTGTTTTATCGAGCGCATTCCAAAAGCATCTTTAGGAAAATTGTCGTTTGACGTCCTCAATCTCCGTCGGTGCTAAACTACCGACTCTCATAAATAGGGAGGAAAACTTTTGGAAATATAAATAAATGGCCCGGACGAGTTCCGCACTTTAAGAAACATGCGGAAATTTTATAGCCATGTTTGTGATGGTCGGAAAAATGCTGGATGATTTGGCATGAAATGATGATGAAAATAATAATAATAATAATAATAATAATAATAATAATAATAATAATAATAATAATGTTTTAAAGTAACGCCTTCTACTTCTTCAAATAAAGCAGTACATGGGGCTGGGCCAGCTCAAAAATCACTCGTCATAGCCGTTGTATCCGCCATTGGCAGATTTCAGCATGGCGCCTCGGTCGTTACAGGGATCGCCCCGACTTGTCCACGCTTGTGCGCGTGATCGCACTGAAAAGTCGCGTATTCGAAGAAAAAAATATGACAAAAAGCGCTCAAGGTCACGAAGCGTGTATGCCGTATTTTCTATACCCGTGCCGTCCCTCCTTGCTATGCTTCCGGCACTTGGCTTCCATGACGAGAGAACATGAAATTGCAGCGTGTGACAGATTTTTGTGACTCCGCTTGTGCAGGAAAATAGTAGGTTCGAGTTAACTATATGCAGGGCGAATTCTAAATATGTTTGCGGTGGTGAATTCACGAGGCAATAAGCTTCTTTGATGAATCCATTACATGGATACTTGAAAAAGTGTTGCAGGGCCCCTTTGAGTCTGCTTTACATGCCAGAGATTCTGCCCCAAGGTCGGAGCGACAGCTGCCGCGTGAGCCCAGAAGAGGTTTCTATAGAGTGTCTACTATAGATGCTGTGATGAACATCGACAGAGTTGGAAAAATTCGCTCGTGGAAAAGCGTCTGACCAATGAGGGAGCAGTGACGTATGAAGCACGGGAAAACAAGGGTGGAACGGGGCGGGTGCTCGCCCCGAAAAGAACTCGCTCCGACTCTGCTGTACGGTAAACATTTCCGATCAGAGCAGCGGACATCGCGCAAAAGCGGCGCATGTGAAACGAACTCGCGTCCTCGCGTCATGCTGCCGCTCATCGCCACGACTACCGTCACTAAGTCACTTACATGTGAAACAGGCTGAACTTTTTACGAAACTGACGGCCTTGTCATAGCGGCAATAGTGTGCTGAAACATTTCTGACAGATGAAACACATGAATGTATACCTGAAGTCGTAAAGTTATACGAGATAGTTTGTCTGAATAAGCACTGATGTCTCTTGGGTATTAGTGCAATGTATGCATGCCGGACATACATATTTGGGCAAAGTCACTGCATGATTTCCCCTTCCTCTTCTTCTCTTTTCTGTTTCGAAAGAGTTGTGTTTCATTGACCCGAAAGCATTTATTTGTTTTTCTCTGCAGGGAAAAAACTTTTCTGAGGACCTCAAGACTCGGCTCAAGCAAAGTGGTGAGTAACGTCAGGTCGAATCGAATAACCTGATTATAGAAGACACCATTAACTGCTTGCCGGAACGGTGAACAGACTAATTAAAGGTGCCCGATGAACATAGGCCACCTCTAAATACCTATAAGCTGCCATTTGCACCACGAACTGTAGTGGCTGTGATCCCAAAAGCATTAATATCAAATCACAAGAGAAAGAGAAAGAACCGTTCAACAGCATGCACATGGCGTCTGACGCAGCTGTCTCTTAGCGTTCGTAAGCTTAGCCTGCACGCCTGTCGCTCTACTAATCTCACGCAGTCATCAGAGTGCATAGAAACACGGGCAAGGAGGTTGACGCAAGCGCTAGCCGTTTGTTTTCTCACCTTGTTTCACAACTTCTTTTAGGTGAAAAATGCGGCAGCGGAACAAATTCGACCCACTTTTCCGACGTGTATATATATATATATATATATATATATATATATATATATATATATATATATATATATATATATATATATATATATATATATATATATATATATATATATATATATATATATATATATATATATATATATCTTTCCAGGTTCGCATTTTTATGCCCACCGCCATAAAACGACAATAACTGTGAAATCAACGTCAAGTCGGTCGCGCAAGCAAGAACAAGAGGGAAGGGTTCAGTCACACACTGTGCTTCACCTCGCTTACTCGTCGAATGTGCCGTGTGACATGATATCGTAATTTTGAAAGTACAAGCGCCTATGCCAAGGGCACCTCTTAATTGGCTAGCGGTCTGCTTACTGAATGACAAGCGTCGAAACATCAGATCAGAAGTATACGCTTAAGGCAGTCTTGATGCTATCTCGTTCCTTGTGGCTCTTGCGCGACTAACGCAAAATCATTGTTATTAAGTGCTGAGGTGCCTATATATATATAGTTGGCTTTGTTTACCGTAGTAGTCACCTCTCCATTATCTCACTTCGAAACGCCGTGAGGCATATGACATTTTGGGTCATGAACTCTAAATCTCTCATGGACAGGTAAAAGAGTATTAGAAGTCGCGTGAGTCCAAGCACCAGCTTCGCAATATGAAACAAATAGAAACGACACTCGACTTGACACAACAACGGAATGCACCCGTAGCGAGAAGGGCTACTGAGACCTGAGCTCACTTACCTTTCAACTACAGAGGTTGACAAAAGCTTGGCGAACCCCGATTCTGTTAAACGAAGGGCTTGTCTCGGTCATGGCATGAGGGCATGCTTCTTTAGACGCATGATTGATTGATATGTAAGGTTTAACGCCCCAAAACCACCATATGATTATGAGAGACGCCGTAGTGCATGGCTCCAGAAATTTAGAACCGCCTGAGGTTCTTTAACGTGCACCTAAATCTGAGCACACGGGCCTACAAAATTTCCGCCTCCATCGGAAATGCAGCCGCCACAGCCGGGATTCGATCCCGTGACCTGCGGGTCAGCAACCGATTACCTTAGCCACTAGACCACCACGGTGGGGCGTTTGTTTAGGTGAATTAGTGAAAAGTGTAGCTTAACTATGCTTTGCTTGACGAGTTTCGAAAGCGCTAAGTTATAATGAAACAATGGTTTGTTTGCACGAAGCTCATATATTCACGACGTGTGTTCGTCAGTAAATGTTAGTTGACGGTCTAAACATCTGATTTTATATAACGTGAGCTGCTGTTTCCTGTGTGATTGCCGATAGAATTATAATCTCCGGGAATACTGCCGAACTTCTGCAATCCGGAAAGCGCTCCCGTCAAATAATGCCAAATAATAGTCCAGAAATCTAAAATCCTTAAATGCGTTAGTGCTATTTACGTGAATGGAAATCCCTTTCTCTGGTGACGCTAAAACTACATCCCTAAGTGTGAGTGTAAGGCAGGAACGGATACACACACCTTGCTTCTGAATACAAAGGCCGTCCTTGAAACGTGTACGTGAGTCGCCTGCAGATAAAAATTGAATCTCTAAAAAAATGCTAACAGATAGCCCAGCGGTGATCAGAAAGTTAACGGCGCCAAGCTGGTCAATGCAATGTTCAGCACACTTCAAGATCAGACCTTCCACGTCTACTCAAATCGCAGTAAACTTGGTTTTATCGTATGTGCTTAGGAACTCAACAACCACTTCTGAATTTTGAATCTTCAATAACAAGGCATTTCAGCTTGTCCTGTCAGGACCAAGAGGTTCTTGCCAGGTTTCTTTCTCTGAAATAATGACCCTTAAGGCGCACTCAGTCTTGTGTGTTCTCGCACTGAGAATCACCCATATCTAACCTAATTTACTACTCTCAATTCACTCGATAGTTTTTGGAGTGAAAACTTAGCACAAAGCTTCCTTCCTGCATGTTTTAACTTCGCAAGTGACGTGTAGTCCTGAGCGAAAAAAAAAGCACGTTTGAAATGGCAGTAGGTGCCTTAGACTTGAAAATGGCAATTAAGAAAACTGAAAACCCACCCTCCTTGTCGTCTGGTAGCATACTGTAATTTTAGTGTGTTTTATTTAGTAGTGTCAGTGTTTTCAAATAACAAAATTATGGTCACGAATAATCAGCTAGCCTGATTCAGTGCCATAATGAAGCTCACTTCTAGATTGACCGACTAGGTCTGTGCGTTTTATTTCAGCTGTGTGAATAACTGTGTGTGCATTTACTTCCTCTTCAGTGGGCGTTTGTGCCTCATATGTCTTCGTATGATTACTGCGTGTGGCTGCTTATACACCTATAATGGCTTGTCATTCTAAGGCCTCCAGCATCTCATTAAAGCAAGATGTGGGTACGGCCTCGTTGGTATTTCCTTACAAATGTGACTTTAGCTTGTGTGAAGCCAACAAACGTACAGAACGATGACGGCTGTCTGTCGTATTCACTACATTTTACTGTTATCATTTGTTAAAGAAACACCGTATTCGTCAGCCTGCACGTCTGTTGCCTTCGGATGCACTGCGAACACATTTTATTGCAGAGGCACTAAAGAGAAAAAAAATGGTTTTTCATATTTGTGAATTACTATATTTAACACTACCAAAATAACCACGCTTGCCACGAGAAGTCGCTTTGTCAGCGAAAAAACGCGCAAGAATAAAATGTGGGTCGGGACGCCACCTCAAAGTTTAGCAACAGTCACCGTGACGTCACACAGATCTCAAAAGCATCCACTGGTGCACACGTCGTTCATAATGGACAAAAATGAAGAACTGTCATCTGATGGGGCCAGACCATTCACATATAAATGCCTCAGAAAATTTTTTTTGACCCAATGTCATGATTGTGCGAAAAATACACATCGAAATCCGGAACGGCAAGCGTGGTGACTTCGGCCTAAATTTTTAAATTGATATCTCGACATGATTTCTTTCTATAAAAACCACCATAGAATAATGAAATTAACGTCATTGAAGTTTACAGAGTACGATTAGTCAATCCAAGCCGATTCAAGTGAACATCTTCCGCATTACGCAGTGCGCTCCAAGATCGGTGCCTTCGCGGATCCGGAGTACATCCACTGCGTCGAGCGGCTACCCAAGACCCGGTCGGGCAAGGTGATGCGCCGGATACTGCGCAAGATCGCCTGCAACGAGCTCGAGTTGGGCGACGTGAGCGCGCTGAGTGAGCAGGACGTCATCTCCGAACTTCTCCAGTCCAAGTGCTTCATCCAGAACGGACACTGAGGCCACAGCGACATCCCTGTAGAAACATCTTCGAATTCGGCTTTCCGAAGCTTGCTCTGTCGCTAGCTGTCCGTGAAGGGCTGTTGCCCTCTTTTTCTTAACGAACCCGTTGATTAGTATGTGCACGATGCTAAAAAAGAAAAGCGTAATAGCGAGAGGTGAGACCTTCCGTCATTAAAGGGGCCCTGAGACAACGGTATCTTCAGCAATTTGCCGAGTTTCAGTTTTGCGCAAGCTCTGAACGATTCATTCTCTCCAAGTTCGACGTGATTCATTGTCATTTAGTAGTGGCTGCTGTTAATCGTTGTGTTCTCTAAAGTTAATTTGAAAAATAATAGAAGATGAAAGCATGAAACCTTCTTGTGAGAAGCCCGGTGGTGTGACCCTCCCCATATAGTCACTGCGCATAGGCTGTGGTTTTGTTCCAACATCCTTCCCACATTACATAACGCTAACGTCTATCATTTTTTTGTTTACTCTAGCCTGGGTGCTGCCCTCTCTTACGAAATTTGTGCCCATCGTGAATACCTGATATCTGCACTATTTGCTATGCTATTTGCAAGCACTTTCGCACTTTTTTTTTTTTGCGCCATATAGCGCTTCCGCCTGCCTCTTTTTTCTAGTTTCCTCATGCGTCACTTCGGATCTAATGTTGTGACATGCGCGAAGATTACTCTTTATTCTTGTTTGATTATTGATTTGCTTTTGTACACCTGCGCTACGTCACCCCCGGACAATTAACGTTGAGCTCGAACCACGATGGAGCCCCTACCACCTAACTGGTTCCAACTAAGAGCAACTGATCAATAACATCCACTCGCCCATCGCACTCTCATTCCGTAACTATATACGTCGTGGCGTTGTAATATGGTATTAACACGATTGCGCCCACATAGCGGCTAAGAGTTCACAGCCATTGCAAGCCCGGCCTCACAGTGACGCGCTGCAGTTGCATGCATCGATGACAACCGAGGATGTTTCAGGGCCCCTTTAAGAGCTTGCCTGCTCCTCTATTTCACACTAGCATTTTTAAGGTGTGCTTAAGTGGTCACCAGAAATGACATTGTCTGGATTGTTACAAAATTACAAGCACACTCCATCTACCACTGTTTTTTAAAAAAATGCACCGAATAGCGGAGCTCCACCACCACGACTTCACTGAAAGATAAGCGTATATTCAAGATTGTTTAAAGCACGAGCATTATAAACCAGAGAAGAACCGCGAGAAGATAGTTTTTGTTTTCTAATATGTACAAACTGAGCTGATGTATAACAAACTGCACGGTACGTCAAATATTGCGTACCCTCTGCGATTTGATGTGATCCAACATGTGTAAACGAAGTTTTGTGTAGTTGTTTGCTGCGCTAGAGTTTCTATTGAAAGTAAACAATGAAAAAACAGAACCTTGCAAGAGTTTGTTGTCTGAAAAAGTATCAAGGTAATCGGTACATATGAGCAGTTGAGGATTTCAGTACACATATCTAGAGAGAAGCCTGTTGATTTATTCAAAAGGTACTCCAGAAAGCAAAGAACAGTATTTAATAAATTACTCTTGGTATATAACCACTTTACCATGGTTTCAAAGACGTGCAGAAGAACTGCATGCAATCTTTAGTAAGAGTGTAATTTGCAGCACAGACGGACTTTGTGAGGGCTACAGGTAAGACGCCGTCATATTCTTGTGAGTGGTGAAAAAGTGGACGACACCGAGTACGTTATGGTCAGTCGTGAGAAGCTCACGGATCAGATCCAGACCATCGCCGAAGAGCATTCGGACCACTTTACCGCTGCTTTAACTACTTACGACATACGAATAACGTCTTCTGACAGGATAGTTGTTGTGAGAAGGAAATTGTAGGCGCAGAAAAGATAGTTGTTGTGAGAAGGAAATTGTAGGCGCAGAACGAAGGGAAAAAAGGCGTCCCTTTTTCTGAAGCAAGGTGTGGGAGCGGGCTAGTTGGTATTCCATGTCTTTAACAGCTGCAGTGCAAAAAAAGGTAACCACGAACATCCCTTGGTCCGTGGTTACCTTTTTTGCAGTTTAGCCGTTTAAGTCTTTTCTTCGTTGTGCGCCTACTATTTCCTTTCCAGCGACATACGAACTGCCAGAAACCCTGACGTCTAAATAAAAAGCAATACCGCACATGTGCTCAAGTCAGAGCAATATTTACAGTAATCAGTAAGCGACTTTGTTCGGCCTGTCCTCAAGCCTAAAACACACGTAGTGAAATTACCATCAGAAGATTACGTTTATTTGAGAGCATTTTTCTAAGAGGAAATAAGAGAGAGCATGAATAAGGAATGCAAGGAGGTTTAGTACTGCACCGAGGCTGCATTGGCCTGATTAACATTGCACGTAATAGACACAGACACACGTACGGCGCAAGCTGCTAACAATTATTCTATTGCGAATACACTGTGACGTACCTTTTTATTTGAGAAAATTATTAGAAGAACCGAAAGTAAAAGTGGCTTCTATTTGTCGCGTTCTCGTCCGTACAAACTAAAACGATAGCGTTTTGACACTTTTACTGGCGTTCGATTGCTTCGTGATATACTATAGACTCAGCGTCGAAAGAAAAAGGCCACGAGACAGGATAAAAAGCTGAACGTTTCCGCTGCTTCGGCAGGTATACTCCAAGTTGGATTTTCTGCCATGGGCATCGGGAAGGGGAGGGGGGAGTACAAAAGACCGCTCCCCCCCCTCCCCCCCCCTCCCCGACAGTTGCCCCCATCCAAGCTACACCAGCGCTACCCCTTACCCTAGCGGCAACGGAATGTGCACATGCCAACTCCCATGTTTCCGGCTGGATCTCAAACGCACTATTAACACGTACAGTACCGCTGTGCCTAATACCAACACGAATTGCTGAGAAAGACGGTTTTTTTTTTTTTGCTTCTAGACATTTGGCGCCGACAGTGCGTACATGAGCAAAACGTTTCTGTCGAGTACCATGCAGAGACAGCGAGTGGCTGTGTGGAGACGAGAAGATCGGCGCCTCCTCGCATGCGTGCCCGGAACACGTTCCGAGGATCACACGGATACGATCACACATGCAGCACCAACGCCGCCCACCAACAATCCTCCCCGACGTCCGCCTGTTCGACCTCTTGCAAGCCTATCGTGACTTCCATTCCGACGACCAATAACTGGCGCCGAGGCATGAAAGCTTGCCGCCTTGCTCCTCCGCATGCGTGTGCGCACACTCCACTGGATGTCGCTTGCATCAGAATCGGCACTGATGTGTGTCTCGTACACTACACCGCTCGCTGTGCCGAGTATTTTCATTGCTGCTGCCGAATCGGGAAGACCGCTTCAGGTGTGCGCACAAAAACGAAGCGTGGAGCAAAACAAGGGGAAGGTGATTACGAGGGTCGGTCCTATTTAAGCCCAACAAAGGGCGTGGTGCGGCCACCCGTGAACTGGTGTGGCAACGCTTAGCACATCCTTCTGTATACAGTAAGGGAAAATACACAGCGACAAGCAATGAAGTGTGCATCGCGCTATCGTGTTAGAATGCTCGATCCTGCGTCCTCGTCGACAGTGAGCGTTCTGTCACTGCTTCGGGCACGTGCATACACGGCTGGCTACACAAAATCAGTTAACAGCCCAGTTAGTAAAATAAGCGAAGTGATCAGCTTTTTTTGAAAAGAATATGGGCTGTCGCGTGCTGGCTAGGGGGCGCTATCTAGCTTGCTGCTAAGAAAAGTGCCCTGCAGATTATATATATATATATATATATATATATATATATATATATATATATATATATATATATATATATATATATATATATATATATATATATATATATATATATATATATATATATATATATATCGGTGTCAGTAACGCGCCTTATATCCAGATGGTAGCGTTGCCTCCGGGACATCCATCGCACGACCCGCTCTCGACGGGAGACTGAGAGAGAAGGCGGCCGCGCGAGAGAGAGGGGTGCGCGCGCAGCTGCAGCAAGCGAGGAGAGCGGAGGAGCGACACCGACATCAGCGTCGCGTCCGGGCTTATTCGGTAGAGCGTCGCGCTGCGGCCCGCCAAGTCCTCTTTCTTTTAAAGATAGAGAGAAGACTGCGGACGCCGCCGACGGCGGTGGATGGTTTGGAGTCGCTTATAAAGTGTATTCACACTTAAAAGGCAAGTAAAAACACTTCGTGGTTCATTGCTCATCGCATGAAACACGTGTGCACATGGAAACTTTCAGATGACCTGCACTTTTGCTTCTTGCTGAAAAAATTTAACGCCGTGGCTAATGTTTACCGCACCTACCCAGATTAGCTTCCTGCTCTCGTTAAACTATACGCGTTCTGGCGCTGCTGTCGCAGTAGGAAGTTCGAGTGCACCTCGCTTATCCATGGACACCACGAACTTTGAAGACGCTATAAAGAGTGCGCGAATTTCGAAAACGTGCTTCTGGTATTGCTTCGCTATTTAGGAGCTGTCGCTGCCGCGTCATTCTCATAGGGAAAAAACATTACAAAAAAAAAAAGACGAGGGAGAAACGAAATAACCACTGCTCACAGGCAACAACCAAACCTACAAATAACCAGCGCTCGTCTCCTTCGCTTGAGCTCGGTCTCCTTTCATGCTGTTTTTCGCGATTACAACTGTGTGACAATCTAGCGGAACGAACAACACGTCGTTTTCACTGCGTCTCCGTTGGGTGCTAATTAGTGAACAAAACGTGCGTGTGTAGACGCCTTTGGCGCAGCGCGGGCGCCAACGCCAGTGGCGATTCTTTGGTGAACCTGCGCGACTGCGAGTGTCAGTAAAATATAGCACCCATTATATTAATGAGCGCGGTGTGGTGAGCAGCGATACAAATGAATCGATTATGTGCTGGTGTTAGGGAAGCTTACGGGCATCCGAGTGCCGTATATTCACACCTGGAAGAGGTAAACGCAGCCAATTACCCCCTTTTTCCTCGGGATATCGTCTACTTGTGTGATGGTGGGGGTAATGATGATCATCATCATTATCGTCATCATCATCATCAACATCATCATCATTATCATCGTGACAACCGTTACTGAATGCCCTCATTGCTTTCAAGGCGACAGGCCTCAGCTGTATGAGCATTTTTGTTTATGTGGATGGGAGACGTCCCTTCGAAAATTATCATTATTGGGCTTTGAATATGAGCACGTCTTGACATTGCTAAACGATGCATTTAATTTGTATCAAATCTAATCAAACAAAATCTTTATTTCCACCATGTACAATTTTCCTGGTGGAGTATAACGGAAAAAATCTGTGGAGACGCGTCTTGACAAGTCCGTAGCCCAAAGTTTAAGTTCTCGAACCCTTAGTTGCTGCTTGGTCATTGAACCAATTTACTTACAGATGAGCGCAGCGCAGCTCTCATTTGTAGTTTATGATTGGAAGTTATGTCGTAAGCAGGCTCCTCCATTGTACTCTGGTTTCCAACCATTGATTTTTGGACTGGCTTTACCACTCATTTCTTTTGATTTAGACAGCTGCGGGTGTATCACTTACAAGCTCCATTGTACTCTGGTTTCCAACCATTGATTTTTGGACTGGCTTTACCACTCATTTCTTTTGATTTAGACAGCTGCGGGTGTATCACTTACAAGCTGCTCTAAAACTGTGTCAGTTTTATGCGCACCTATGTGGTCCTTAGATCTATAGGCGTCTATTAGAGTGTAGTGTGTTGAACTCAAAGCACAGTTCTTAGACTGTGACCCAAACTCAGTTTTTTCTCACTTATCAAGGCGTGCTACGTGCATATACTTTAACAAAAGGAAACAATCACTTCGAACGCAACGTCTTACTCATTCACAATTATTAGGTAAAAAAAAAACTGCAGCACTTACTCGGGTACATAACATATAACGTAGTCTGTAAACCGATGCGTGCATATATGTTCGAAGTACTTTCATGTGTTTTCTATAATTTTTACGAATTAGCAGTATGAGAACTTCGTATGTTGCAATTGTTGGGATATAGAGTATAAATAAAATCAAAATCTCTTAACAAAAATATATCGAAGTCGTGGAACGAGTCTTAAGGTACGTATGCCCCATGTGCGGTAGTGCAAAAAATACTCACTGTAGTATAATCAATATGGTAACTTATTTGTTTCACCTAAAGGGACATGGGATTTTCGGCGCAAGACGCCAGTAAGCTATTTTCCTTACGAAAGCCACGAGTGATCGTATAAATTGAATCCGATTCTAAGTGATTGCACTGGACCACTCATCACCCACCGCGATGGCCTGGTGCCTGTGTTCCTTGACGGCGGAAACAAAGGTCGCGGGATCGAATTCCTGCCATGGCGGCCGCATTTAGGTAGAGGAGAAATTCGAGCCCCGTGTGCATAGACTTATCAGTACACGTTAAAGAACCCCAAGTGGGCTAAATATCCGCTCACTACGGCGTCTCTGGTGATGATATCGTGGTTTCAGGACATAAATTTTCAATAAATAATACCATCAGTATAGACCACTTGTTGTAAGGCTGCTCCATGAATCGATTCGTGTTGGTTGGTAGCGACTTTACTGCTAGCCCCGCAGTGCTTTCGTCGACCGATTCAGGCCGACGAAATTTACGAAGCAGTCTAACTGTACGCATCGCGCGTTTTTTCAACCACGTATATTCCAAAACTCGTGACGCGCAACGATAAGCAAACGCAGCAGAAAGTATGGAAGCAGCTATACCATTTACAAAGGACAGAAAGACGCCACTTCAAGCTCATGTAGGGAGAACGTCTTAGGACCCCACGAATCACGTGAACTTTTTTCCCTTCTCTGCTGAGTTTAGCCTAGCTATAGCGTGAAACGCTTACGGAATGGTGCGATTCTCAGATGAGCGCGAAGATCTGCTGGATTGAACACAAGTGGGGTAAACGAGAGCACAGTGAAAACTCGCCGGATCAGCGCAATCCATCCAGCCGGACGCATTTATTGAAATAGACCCACTTCGCGTAGCTGAAAAGCATTCCGCGCAATTCTCCGTTCTGGTTAAGCTCATTCTTTTTCCCTATCTATCTATCTATCTATCTATCTATCTATCTATCTATCTATCTATCTATCTATCTATCTATCTATCTATCTATCTATCTATCTATCTATCTATCTATCTATCTATGATCGTTGATTCAGCAATCCTCCTGTCACTTGTAAAAAAATACATAGCGAGCTTGATGCCATCATAGGACATACATAAATACATACATGCAAAGAAGGCAGTTCGTCACGCTCTTCGCACCAAATCGATCCCAAAAAAGCGAAAAGCGGAGTGACGTACCCTTCTCCACCAAAGTTTTGGGAGAGACTCGGGAACAAATGGAAACACTCTATGGGAAGCTTTCTCTTTCAAGAGGGGCCTAAAGCGCGGAAGCAAAGCGGAGAAGCATTGCTCAAAACTGAACGGTGAAGAAAAAAAAAGTGAAGAGCGACCGTCTGCATCGTCTACCAAAGTGTTATGGAGGATCAAGGTTTCCATTAGACGACCAGTCTGTGCGACCGCGCTGCGCGATGGCGATCCAAGGTCATGCCGCCGGCAGTCGACGTCAGCGCGCGTTGCCCCGGCGCCCGCGCTGACGTGAGTGCGCTCGCTGTCTTTTTCTTTTTTTTCCCCCTTCGCAACGCTACAGTAGCAACGCCAGCGCTGCCAGCCTTGGCGTCCCTCCCTTCCTACACGCGCCCCAAGAAAGCGGACACTCGGAAATGGCCGTCCGAAAAACTACGACTGCGTGCGTGGCTGGACCCGCTGTATAAACTCCGTGTCATGCATCAGGTGCAACGCTGTGGAACCTGTGCAGGGAGTTCAATCAGCACTGTGTGTGACTACGCGGGTCTCGCACTACACTTTCATCGTTGTAAACGCTCGTGCGAGACGAGCACGAACGCGCACGAACAGCGTCGCGAAAGGCTACAAATAAAACATCAAGAAATGAAAAAAAGCAGACGCCAGTCGTATAACAGGGCGTCTTTATTTCCGACGCATCGAGCACCCTCATTTATTTCTAAGACCAAATTGGGAAAGAAGTCATGTCTGAGATGGGAAAATCATCGTGCGAATTCATTCATTGCAAGAAGTCTCGCTAGTCTTCACGGCGTGGCACCTGATGTATGAAACGGGGTATACATGGCTTGCACTGACGTCATTTAAAACGACATGCTGGAGCATATGAGGACGCGACGTTTGCGATGTCACAATAGCCTTATCAAAACACCACACGCCGGTTCTTTCACTGTGCACGCGCAGAGTGCACAGTGAGAGCCACGCCAGCCACGCCGGTTTCACACAGACGCAACTTGTTTCTCCTCAAAGCCGCCATCGTGGAGTCCCAGTTACTTTCAGAAGCTGCGTCCGTGACGTCACGTGCAAGCCATAAGCCTTGAAAAGCTAGCAAACAAGTGACAAGTTGTAGTGTAGTTTTTAATCGTCCTCTCTCCGCTACCCCTCTCCCCAATTTCCTCGCGAAGCCTTTCTTTCGGCTTAACGTCGAAGCGAGCTCCGTCGCATTTCGTCTTATATTGTGGAACAAGAAAGACAGAGATATATAAGAAAGCCGTGGAAGACAATCAGTGGTCTGCAGTTGGTTACCGTATGGGGACGCAAAAGGGTAAACGAAAAATGATCAAGTAGTTGTGAAGGTGTCGCGAAGTCTTTATGACAACGCACATTTTCAATGTCCAGTGAAGGTGTGCCGTTCAATGCAGTGTCGATGTAAGAAAACCCACCAACGCCGTCATAGCGACACGCGTTGAATGAATAGAAAGGCAACGAGGTGAATCAGAGGTAGTTCCGTTTGGCTACGCAGCGTCGTGGGAGGTGATGCAGGCATGAAAAGAGGAGAGAGAAAAAGAAAGGAAGGCGAACGTAAACAATGTAGCCGCATGAACAGTGGTAGCAGGAAGCGCTTATAAGGTGTCGTGTAGTCCCACAGAGCTCGGAAATATGGGCGGCGCAAATAAAGCATTATGTTTGGAGGTATTAGAACGAAAGAGAATTCAGGCAGGACAGTACAAGCACACATGATGCTGGCTACCGCGACAGCAAAAGCAAGTATTAATTCTCGATAGTGCCACACAGGTATATATATATATATATATATATATATATATATATATATATATATATATATATATATATATATATATATATATATATATATATATATATATATATATATATATATATATATATATATATATATATATATATATATATGATATAAACATTTTTGAAAAGTCACTACTGTATCGACGGTACAATCGATGACGTCGGACTCATTCATTTGTCCTCTTTTACATTTATCTTCGTTTCGCTTGCTCTGCTACTCCCAAATTTTTTATCAGGTGACCGCATATACGTGATAATAAATGAATGAGTTGGTATGGTATGGTATGGTATGGTATGGTATGGTATGGTATGGTATGGTATGGGAAAACTTTATTTAGGTCCGTCGGGGCGTGAACTAGCTCGTATATAGCAGGCCGCTCGCACGTCGCGACAGATGGGCCTTGCCTCACCGCCACGTCGTGGGCCCGTTGTACTGCCCATAGCTGCGTCCTTAAATCCATACTGTGTAGCGCAGCATCTTTCTTTGAGTTCTCAATATTTTACAGCGCTTCAAATATATGTTTCAATAGAGAGCTTCGCCGTTGGTAATTTTCTTTAATATTAAGAGAACCCTCATACCCCTCTGCCGCTTCCAAGGAGAACCAGCCACACATTATTAAAATAAATGACCCAAACGCGACAGCGTTGCGCTAGCATAGAATCTCCTGAGGACTCCAATTCGTTTCAGACAACGAATACCGGCAGTGACGAGCGTGAGGACATCGCGACCCTTTCGAGGTGGAACAGTGGTCTAACTATGTTGCGAAATTCCCACTCCCACTGCCTGCTTTGCCTTTAAGTGCGAAAAGGAAAAGAAACATTATATTACCTTTCAAAAAATTAAATAAGTCCGCTCTCATGGAGAAAGTAAACAAACAGAGGCTGCGCTGACCGGCTTTGTGAGTGTGTATAGGGTGCCTGAAAGATTCAATTGGAAGTTACAGAACAAACAAACCTGGCTGAGCACGCTCACTTGAACAAGCGCGCCGCCGTTTCTGTGGTATTAAGGCAAATGGAAGTTATCACCACCTGGACACGAACGTCTGTAGAAACCTTTCTGGCGTTCTTGAGCAAATACGGCATTCAATAGCGTCTCTAAACGCGTGTTTGCCTACGCCACGGTCTTGTGAAAGCAGCCTGGCGAGGTTTGATGGCAGACCAAGAGCAGACGAATCGAGTGAAGTGGCGCCATCTTTGAGAGTTGGAGGCAGATAGGCAAACCATCGCCGACTTCCAGCGTACCCTTGTCAACACCGCGTCGAGTTATATTTAGGCGATTTATGCCACGGCGATGAGGAGTCCGGCAGGAATCTACGGGGCACATTTTTCCATCCTCTGGCCCAAACCTCCCCTTCTCTCATGCGTTCCCTTTCCCAGCAGTCATCAGTTCGCACGACGCCTGCATGTCTTGCTTCTTAGTCTGGGAGATGCTGCTAGCGTTCCTCGTGTTTCTACGCCGTGTTCGCTGTACAGCGCGCGACCAGTATTTCCGAAAATAGCCCGCCGCCTCCATGAACGTGACTCGGCGAAGGCGAACATCCTCATCACTTGCGTTCGCGTGCTCGGCAGGTAAGCGAGCGCAACGTGTCATCGTGTGACTGTACGACTCGCGCTTACAAAATCAGGTGCGTTGTCATGAAAACAAATCATGCGAAGTGACACAAGCAATTGGTATTCTGGTAAGCGAGGCACTGCTGCGTCTGCGAAGTGACACACTCGTTTGTTAGAAGTTTCAAATTTGGATCCACGGCCGCAAAGACAAAACAAAACATGCGTTTTGTTCTTGCGACAAAATTGCAACCAATACAGACCCTGGACATATTATTATTGCAGCCAGTTTGCGGATCACAAAGAGGGCTAACGAACAAAAAGTTATGTCAATACGACCTGTACTGCGCGCTTTAAAATCCTTCTGGTCGCGTTGTACAGCCATACTGAATGTGTCTTAAGAGGGAACACTATATGAAGGACGTGTGTTTGAGACAAACGACTCCTAAATGTCGAATTGTGTATTAAATTCTTCGAGCTTGCACTCTCATAACACTGTGTCTGAAATAAACACATAGTTCATTCGTTCATTCTTTTCTGAACAAGCCGAACGTTGTTTATGTCAAGTCCCCTTCTTAAATGAATTATTTTTTACGTTTTCAAATACTTACATGCGTATACTACCGTTCAGAGCTGGACCTGCCGTCAACTGACGTGTTTGGGCCATAAACAACTGCTCTTAATAATTCGAACCACGATGTTGATTCCAGTTACGAAACAGAGACGCTCCATGCCGCCAGATAGTGCATATAAAGCTTGTCCGTCTGGCCAAACATTTGTTGAAAGTGATCACTTCGACATACTGGATATAAGTTCGGTAGTCGGCCAAAAGTAAAGTTCATTTAAGTTTGTCCGACTATTGAGCAACACATTGCATGCTGTTTAAAAAGGGAGACCTATCCAAAATCGTTTGGTTGCCCACCCTGGATAAAAGCTGCAGTTATTTGGGGGCAAGTACTTACTCTTGATTCTCGGTACTTCTTCGTACGCTGAAACTACAGGTTCTGCTTTTGAAAGATATCATTCATTTGCACCATTCGCGGGATTCAGAGATACAAGGAAGTGATGTTACGTCCAACCCGAAGCGGTTATTTGAGAATATTGAAAAACAATATTTCGCGTGAGATGGGACTCGACCTGCACTTGTTATTTCCACTGAAATCATAGTTTTTGGATAACTTTTGCACACGTTTAAAACGCACATAGGAAAGAACGTTAGGCAAACTGCCTTTATACCCAGCGCAACATGGTAGGTATGCGGCCGGAGACTGTATCGTGTATTACCGTACATGGCTGATACGGCAACGTACCAATGCCAGACGTCCAAATAGGCTGCACTGCTGACGACATCTTCATTGTGAACATAAGGTTGTAGCAAACAGGAAGGAAGCTCGTCTACGTGGTTTTAGACTATTAAGATACTCGACTCGGTCTGCTGGATATTGATGTCTTGAACCGTGATGTTCTAAGAGTGGACGGCTACCGATAACACTCAGTAAATGTACATCGACCGAACCCATCCGCAAGTTAGTTTCTGAACATCTCGCTTTGCAAACAATGTAATCAAGTCCCTTTTATCCGATAAGCGGCTGAAAGTGCCCTGTTTTTCCAGCCAAGAACGAAAAATTACAAAAGATAACAGAAAGAACAACCGCATTGCAACCAATGAACACGTAGCTTATCGGGCGATCGATACTTAATAACAGTAAAATCCCTTACGAAAGCATCCAGCGCGCCTCATGCGCCTTCTTTTGCTTACAAAGCGGACCCTAACCGAATAAGACACAAAATCGTACTATACTATAAACGTTTTCTGATAGCTTCATCGTAAGATAAAACTATCTGAATTTCTACACTACAGTGAAGCACACGCAATACAATGCTGTGAATTAACATATTATTTGAGTCATACACGTAAACAATTCTTTTTGACCTCATTTGTTAAGGGATATCCTAGCTTCTTTTTGAGCTCACCCGCCCGATCAGCCCATCCTCTTCTATATTTTGTCTATTATTCCCTTCCCCATGCAAACATGTAGGGTAGCCAACTAAGCCACATCTTGGCTAAGCTCCCTACCATTTCCCTTGGTGCGTGTCTCTCTCTCCCAACTTCCCACGTGCTTCTGCTGGAACATTAATCCATGTTCCACTAAGCTGGAACACCCTTGTTCCAGATTTCAGCTGACTTATTCCAAGTATACAACGGATACTGTCCCTTCTATAGGGCCCTAAACACACCAGATTTTAACTCTAATAAATCAGCATCTCACGGCTTCACACTTGATACCTTTCGTAGGAAGCGTTTGTACACAAAGAACATTCGAATAAACGCAGAATGGTTCTCCGATTCTAGAACAATGTTTGAATTGAGGTCGTATTACTACCTAAGTGCACGACTGCATCGTGTTTTCGTTTTTTAACACGATATTGTATTATTTCGGGGTCCACCCCAGAAACGTCATTTAATTAACGTCATTTCCTTCATGGAAGTGACATCTGTAAAATTCCCGCAAACAGATGAAAAATACAAGCTAGAATAAAACGTTTCTTGATTTGGATAGTCTGGGAGTCGCACCCATGACCTCTAGTTCCACGGCCATAGGTATCTGGTGCTCTATCCACCACGTTACCGACACACATGCGCTAGGTGTCATATGCACGTTGTATTTTACCCTTCTCCCTCTAACAGTGATATTTTTTGGCAGGGGCGGTGTCACCATGTGAAAGCGGTGAACTCAAGTGATGCATCATGACACGAAGCGCTCAGACAGGGCGTCTTTTGGTAGTTATAATGCATTATTGTTAGCAACTTTACGGTCGGAGCGTGGTGATTTGGTTCGGTGGTGGCGCAGAAACGCAACGATGTCGATGAGCCGACGTCGCGCAATGAGTACACACCAGCGGAAAGCGGAACGCCTTCTCGCGTTCACGACTGAAGCTGCGAACTCTGCCTCTCGCGTTCTTGAAGCACTGTATGGTATTTACAAGAAAACAGACGGAGCTTACCCTGTTACAGCGCACACATCTCGCCCTACGACGACACTTCGCGAATGAGTACATATCGAGCACCCGCGTTTACTGTGATTGTTGATTGCAATCCTTGCGTGTGGTTTTCCGTATACCGCGCCCAGGTTTTGCTTACGTCAACTACTACAACTTTTGAACCATGATCATGGACGTTCGTCGGAATGTAGATTGTGACTAGGCATCAACGTGGCTGCGTCCACGTCAAATGATGCAGAGCTGCCAAACGCCGACTGACATTGTACAAGCTCTCGTACATCAATGTACAATAAACAATCGACTCCTCGTGTTAAGATATCATACACTTTCGGGTTATACCGATTTCTATGACGGAAATATCTTTTTATTATTTTTAGGAGCTCGTTCGGCAAGCTTCTAATGCTGGCGCCTTGTCCGGCGGCGTAGTCCGGCGGCCGCCGTGTACGCCATTGTTGCCGGTGCGATTTTCTCCGGTCGCCGCTCAAGGCAATGATTCCAACAACGCTCACAAGATGGCACGGGCTTTAAGGGTGCCTCGATGTGTGCGTGCCTACAGGGTGTTAGCGAGCCTTCATGTGCGCGTCGGAGGAGGCGGAGCGGCGCGCACATGAAGGCTTCCTACACTTCCTACAAGGCGCCGGTTTTCGATGTCCCACGCGCTCGCCTCCTCACGGATTCACGGACATTTTCAGGGTGCGCCCGCTTTGTGAGCGGTGACTGAAGTTACTGCACCAACGGGTAGACCCTCCGTCGGGTCTCTCTGACTTGGATGTCGTGAGGCAGGTCACTTCTGCTCGGTGCCCGGCGCCGAGCGGAGGCCCTCTTGCCAGGGTAATGACCGTCTGCCCAAAACAAATCTTCCCTCCCACAAACCCTGGAAGGAAGGGAGGTAGTGCCGGTACATACGTACGTATGATGATGGGTTGATGAGTTTTGTGAGACTCTGGGACAAAGTGCCTCCGAGCGCCACGTCTTCTTCCTATCTGACAACGGCACTACAATTAGTGTTACGCACGCGTGCCAATATCCCCCCAAGCCCCATTACCGGTCTGCTCTCGACCTTTTTGAAGAACGCCTGATAGCTTCACGTCGTCGGGCGTTTGACTGACGGCAACGGCTTGTATTGGCTTAAAAGGGCAGGTGGCTAATGTGTCGATCAACATGGCTAACACTGTGAAGGGGCGACCGCGGAACGTGCCCGACAAAGCTGCCTTCGACGTGCTGTACACGCCATGCTTCAGCTCGTTAAACCTTCCTACAGAAATAGTCTCGCCAAGAAACGCCTGGTGCACCTCCGAGCAAGCTCCTGTATCATCATTCACTTGGTGGATACGGCGGTGATTGATCTTTTTTTTTTCTGAGTCCCTACATATCGCAACTCTCACGTTATTAAGCGAATAGTAGACAAAGTAGACAAACAGTATTGAAATCGGAAAATTTCGCATTTAAATAACTGGTCCCGTACTCACACACACATGAATTATACGCTAAGAAATTTCGTAATCGAATGCTTTAGCCCCTCAAGATAAGGGACATATCAATGGGGAATACTGCTCACGAATGGGAAAACGAAACTACAAGAGAAAAAAGTTTGGGAATTCGACTCTTGTTTTCTAAGGACAATGAATTGGATGAATTGTACAAAACAACTTTAATTTTGTCTCCTTTGGTATTTACCAGCATAAGTAGCAGTGTACATACAATGAAATAGGAAATGTGCTACTGCAATAGAAAACTGAACTGTGCATGTAACTTTCCATTGTTTTTTTACAAGAACAGTTTCTAGCAAAAACACTTCGTCGCCAATTACAAGCTGTTTTTTAATTACATCATCGCACATAGCCATGAGCTATATATGTGTTGACGTGCTCAGTTCCGTTTTAAAATTACATTCGCTAAAGAGGAAGATGCAGGTTTTACTTACACGTTAGAATACTTGTGAAGCGAGGTTTTATTCAAGTCACACTCCAGTACCAGAGACTCGCAAACTTGTTCAGCCGGAAGTAACATTAATACAACACTAAATCAGAGTAGCTGCTTCCCGCAAATTTAGCGTGTACACACAACACTCTCCAAAAGTCCTGCGTCGGAGCAATTATTCAGTGAGCCCATAAAACCAGTACGCTTAGGTCTATTTTAAACGGTATATGTAACCTGTTTCAAGTATGTCTCTAAAATAGAAGTTACAACAGCGAGAAAAGAAAAACGGGGAGGGGGTTGAGGGAGAACGAGCAAGGTCAGTAGTTGAGAGGATAAGAATAGAGGAGACGCACAAATACGCACTCCCACACACGTAAGCACACTCATCGCGTACCTCGCTTGACCAGCATCATTTTGCTGCCAGCTGCCGCGTATAGCTCGACCTGTAATCACTAAGTGACGTCACTCTTTCGATCCCGAAGCCATTAGCAGGATCTGGCAAATGGTGCGCGTGCTGTATTCCACGACCACATGCGTGGTTAGTTATTTTATATTTTTTATATACACCTCGCCAAAGTGAGACTGCGCCTTGCGAAAGCCACGAAGTGCACGCTCGAGATGCAAGAAGCAGCTCCGGTTCGATCTCGTGCTTCTGAGTCACACCAGACAGGACAAGGAGCACGGAGGCTCGAGCAAGACGACGACGACGTAAGTCGCGTGCAGCGGTGAAAGGAAGGCGCTTTCGCCAGCGGTGCGGTTAGGTGTAGCTTCCGTGTGCGTGGGACGGTGCGAGCTGCTTGTTATTCCAACGTCCTTGTAGACGCGAAGCGATCTCGCGCGTTTTATCGATAATCATAGCCTTCGAGCTGTCTCGCGCATAGTCCGGCCGACGACGTCCGATTTGTTTTGCGTATACGCAATGTGCGGTGCGTATTCGCGTGTGACACGCCCCGCCGCGGTGGTCTAGTGGCTAAGGTACTCGGCTGCTGACCCGCAGGGCGCGGGTTCGGATCCCGGCGGCTGCATTTCCGACGGAGGCGGAAATGTTGTAGGCCCGTGTGCTCAGATTTGGGTGCACGTTAAAGAACCCCAGGTGGTCGAAATTTCCAGAGCCCTCCACTACAGTGTCTTACATAATCGTATGGCGGTTTTGGGACGTTAAACCCCACATATCAATCAATCAATCATCAATTATTCGCGTGTGAGCAGGTAAGTGTGTGCGTCAGCATGTGGACCACTTCTGATTGATTCAAATCATCGAAACGATATTTATTCAATGAATACAGCGGGCTTAAGACTATATGTCAGAGAATGCTCGATGCTATATACAGACCCCTTCGCGTCTTTAGAAACATACGCCCCAAACAGCTTCCAGTTTGACCTACTCACGAAGGCCACTAAAAAAAAACTCAATGTGGAAGGTGTGCGAAAAAGAATAAGCCCACAGGTTTTTTCGACATGTTTGTGCCCGTGCGTAACCCCGGCATTAGGAGTAAAAATTGAACTAAGATACGCAATTTTAGATGTTGGTCTCGAGACATTATGCATCTTTTTTTTTTCTGGAAACGTGCAGAATTGCCGTACACAGAAACTTCCTATAAAAAACATTTTGTTTTGATAAAGTGGACTAAAAGGTCCCGTTACCGGAAGCTTATAGGTACGAACCACTTAAAGGCTTAGCCTTCTCAGCGTCTTCTGTCGTCACGAAATCTCATGTAGTCGCGGTCCGTCATAAAGATGCGCCACAATAAGTACATATCCCCCTTCTCGCTATAGCGAGTAGGGGGATATGTATACCCTAAAGGGTATACCCTAAAGAGGATGGAGACAACAGTTAGCCCAACAAATAGACGCTAGTGGAGCAGGAACACTCTTCCATACATGCCGCAAGGAACAGGGAAGAAAAAGCACCTGCATTCCGACGCAATTTTCTGATGACGTTAGTGGAGCGGAAGCACCTACGCTAGGTTTCGGAGCTGGCGCCTCATCGAAGAAATCTGGCACAGCACCGTTAGCACGTTAGCACGTTAGCAAAGCCCCATATACATGCTTCGCCACTCCCCAGTTTTTCCTGGCCGCCCACTTGCTGCTGTTATAGTCATTGCGAAACAGCTTGCATTTGAAGGAAAACTTGAATGTATAAAAATGTCCTTGAACGCAACCTTGCACAACAACCCTCGCTATCGTGTCGTAAACAGACAACAAACGTCGGCATCAGAAACTTGGAAAGGTGCGCTTAAGATAACTTACGTCTGGTTATCGTAGCGTTTGTCGCCTAACCCAATGGTAATCGGGACAGTGCGCTCAAGGTGGTCATCTTCTCTACTGGAGTGGCGCTTCTATGCTATGTGTATGCCCTATCACTACGGCGTGTAGTTGCAGCGACTACATCACCACTTAACAAAATTAAATATTGCCGGCCACACAGTTGTATTCTTGCCGACATGGTAAAATTATTCATCGAGAGTTCGCACAAAGCTGCCTCTGGGCACAGCGCATCGCGGAATAGCCTCCCCGAAGCGCTGTGCTCGGAGGCAGCTTCGAAGCTGCTGTGCCAGCTGTCACGTGATCGTAGAGGGCAGTAGCGAGCTTTCGTCTGAGCAGAGCCTACGGACTGCGATGTAGCGACAAGCGAGGCACTGCACCGTGCTCCCGACCGGGTTGCAGAAGTTAGGTGCCTTTCTCATCTTCTAACCACTACCACCACCCAGATACAAGCGCCCCAGTATTACCAGTATGTTGGCGGCGCATACCACTGTTTACAAACATGGAATAGGTATTTGAAATATTATCGACCTCCCTCGGCGGCAACTGCCATCTTTCCTTTTTTTTTTTAACAGTGGGACTGTTTGAGCCAAACATTGCTCCGTGACGCATGCACAGGGATGACCATCATCATGAACACGCTCTCTTAGTCCTCTTCGTCTTCTACTTCACCTCCATGGAGAACGCGTGCGCCGATTCGACCAACGTTGGATGCAGTAACTTTGATGGGCGACAGAACGAGTAGAGATGGAGAGGAGGAAATCAGAAGAATTTCTTGGTGAGGTGGGATTCGTATCCATGATCGGAAGGCGAGCGTCGTAACCACTCGGCTAAACAGGCATGCTAGCAGAGCCTGGCGCAGTGTATACAGTGTAGCAATGGGGTGAGAGAGGGTAACGAGTGTGAGAAGGCAGAAAATTGGGAAAGGAGAGAGCAAAACATAGCAAAGCAAGAAAGGGAGATAGAG
Organism: Rhipicephalus microplus; assembly: GCF_043290135.1. Classification (NCBI taxonomy): domain Eukaryota; kingdom Metazoa; phylum Arthropoda; class Arachnida; order Ixodida; family Ixodidae; genus Rhipicephalus; species Rhipicephalus microplus. Next base: position 293,258,264 of record NC_134700.1, read on the forward strand.
AGACGGGTAAAAAGAGACAGAAAGAAAGAAGGAAGCGAGATACACAAAGAGAGAAGGTTGAAGTCTATTGTAAAACTTTTTATATATATATGTGTGTGTGTGTGTGTGTGTGTGTGTGTGTGTGTGTGTGTGTGTGTGTGTGTGTGTGTGTGTGTGTGTGTGTGTGTGTGTGTGTGTGTGTGTGTGTGTGTGTGTGTGTGTGTGTGTGTGTGTGTGTGTCATATCTTTTGCCTATAGCAAACCTTGTTTATGATGACTGATATGTGGGGTTTAACGTCCCAAAACCACCATATGATTATGACAGATGCCGTATTGGTGGGCTCCGGAAATTTTTATCACCTGGGGTTCTTTAACGTCCACCCAAATCTGAGCCACGGCCCTACAACATTTCCGCCTTCATTGCAAATGCCGCTGCCGCAGCCGGGATTCAATCCCGCGACCTGCGGGTCAGCAGCCGAGTACCTTAGCCACTAGACCACCGTGGCGTGGCGACCCTTTTTTCTATACTGTAACCACAACGGAAAACAAACCTAGGTGCTAAGGAGCTTCACCCCTAAAAAACAATTGCATACTGTCACCACTGCCTTTTATTTTTAAAATTTACTGAATTAAACATTATTAGCATTGCACTCTACATTGTGCCTTGTTCCCAAAATATCATCATCATCATAAGTGCGCCAGAGAAATCGGGTGAATACCGTTTAAGAATGAGAGGGCAACGGTTAGCCCCTCAAACTTGTATGTGCAACAATAATTTTTATGACCTAGAAGAAAACTACCTTGATCATGAACAGGTATAAGCCTCAATGGAATGGGTATCAGAACGCTGTGCCGCCTGCTTGGAACCATACACTTATGGCGTGCCAGTTACCATGGCATGACATATCGTGGTTATTTATGCTGGTGTACATCTCGCGCCTAACCATGGGTCACTCGAACCATGGGTCACGATCACATGCCCGATGAAACAGTCGCGATACGAGAAGCAAGGTTTGCAACTGCTCAAGAACGGAAGGGAGCGTCGATTTAATCCGCCAAGTTGAAGCCGAGTTCGAACAAACATTCAAACCAAAGTTTTGCCAAAATGTAGCAATCATAAGCACGAGACCCACCAATTTCACTAAATACGTGAGCAAAACGCGGCTTAGTGCAAGATTTCAACTTTTTTTTTTCATATGTACGTTAGACCACATGCTCTGGCAGTGCCCCTCATTACGCAATTCTTATCACATGACTGAAGGGAAATGGAGCTCTGCGCTCAGGAGCTGAGAACTTGCACATCAACTCTGGGCTGTCCAGAGGGCCCACGACGCGGCGGTGAGGCTGAGCCTACCCGTTCCGACGTGGGAGCGGCCCGCTGCTCTACCTCTTTGAGGTAGTGTTCCTCGGGACCTCAATAAAGTTCCGTGTCTGTCTGCCTGAATACGGTTACGCGTGATTTTCGAGCGACATTATAGTACTGTTGGGGACAGAGAGAGAAAGATAAAAATAAGGAGAAGGCAAAGAGGTCCACCAAAATTGAAACCCTACACTATAGGACGTGGTGCACTTATTAGGCAGTATACTCATAGTTTGGCTGTATACGTAGTCAATTCCATTCATCCTCCCCATTCTCCTTTCCAATGCAATTTTCTCTCACCCGTTCCTCAAGAATATTTCTGAACTTTGCGCGCTAATCGAAGTTTATCGAGGCTTCTGCAGCTCTATCAACGATAGATAACGTACTTTCCCAATCCCTATTTCCCCTTGCTCCGAGTTTTCTCTCACTCTTTCCCTCACAGGACGAGGCGTCCTCATTCGAGAGATGGTTAACGTGCACGCCAACTCCTTCACCACCCTCCATATTTTTTCCCCACAAGAAACACTCTTTCTATGACAGGATTAGATAATCGCACACTCGATAATACGTCTTCCCTCGTAGATTTCCCTTTATTCTCTTTTCGCTGCTGATTATTACACACTTTCGTTTACCTTCGTAGAACGAGAGCGACGACATATCTCGTTTCAACCGCGCCTGCGTCCATCAAGTTTGTAATTTGTCTGAAGCGAGCCACTCCTCGTTTAATTCCAGTTCCATCTACCGCTTGATGAACCTGAGCCCGCTGGCGTCCGCGTTCCATCCGTCTCGTTTTCCTAATGCAGCGTCTCCTCTCGCTCTCTTCCACTTCGTCTCAGCTAGCGAGAGCCTTCCGAGAGACGCGGTGCTTTTCCTGGTAAACGCCGGTAACGTAATGATGGCGCTCGGCGGTTTAGGCGTTCTCCAGCTTCGTGTTTCTCGACGGGTAGTTCAAGAAACTTGATTGGTTTTTCCTCAAAATCGTTTGCAAACTCAATCGGACCGGCACATTTCGGAATTAATTGCGGCAGTCACGTAAGCGAGTGATGAACTTAACTCCCATTTTTTTCTTCTTTCTCTTTTTTTTGGGGGGGGGCGGGGGGAGAGGGACACTTGATGCTCCTCAATTTCTAAAGTCGCACCGTCACTTATACTCGGATGTCGCGCATGAGGAAGATTGTACTGCCCGAGGGTTTCCTTACTTCCGGTTCCGCTTGTCTAGCCTCGTCTTTTTTCAGTGGCACACAAACTTCTGAGGTTTCTAGCGTATTAATCAATGACATGAGACATATACCCGCGAGTAAAAATAATGAACACTGCTTTTAAATTTGTTTATACTGTATACTTTAAAACCGAAAATTTCAAGAGACAACAACGACGATGACGACGATGTCAACTAAAAAAGCTACACCAACTTTTTTTGTATACGTAATTAAAGAAACATACGCCTGTTGCTTGCCCTCCTCTGAAGCAAACATTAGACGTTTCAGTACTCCCCCTTTTCAAAGCAGTGGGTAAGGCAGAACTGAAGCTGCTATCCCAATGTGCAAGGCTAATGACGCTGGTAGAAACGCAGGCATGCATCCGGTATGCCATGTTATATGGGACGGCAATGATATAAAACCAGAGACGTTTCATACCCGCTGGTGTTTTTCTTCCACGCACACCGCAATCCACACTTGCCGTTTTTGTCTGCTCAAACCACAACAAGGTCTTTGAGAAACGGTCGTTTGCCACAAGCATCTCGTCTGAGATTATTACGATAGATGGGACAAGCTCACAGATACAAGCGAACAGGCTCTATAGAATAGTTCGTCGCACCTTTAGGTACTGCTTTGCATGATTTTCGAAGGAAGCACGCTACGCGCCTGATCAGCAGTGCCAAGAAGTGAACACACCAATCTGCCGCACCTTCATATTACGCAGTAAAACGCCGAGATCAGCAGACTATTAAGAGCCCTATTTCTGTAAAGCCGGGAAGCTTACATTAATAAGTGGGTTTATGTTCTATAGTTTATACTGGTTGCACTTTTCTGGGTATGCGTACAAACGATCCAAGCAATCGGCTTCGTGCCACACGGGGTGATTGTCTTCGGTCTCTTTCTCAACCATTCCGTCACCTTGCAGGTTTCCGCAGAACTAATTTGCAAGCAATCCTACTTTTACCACACTGCGAAGACTGGTGCGGACATGAAAACACGCGCAAGTCTATTAAATCCTAACTAGTATAATAATGAACTCAGACAGTCTGACAAGTAGGACTGTTATTTCAGACGCCACAGGAACGTATATGCCTAGCCAGCTAGAACAGCAACAGCGCCTTGCATGAGCCTCTCGTGCTTTGCGCTGATGGTGTGTCTGCTGAGATTTTCACGGTGCGCTACTTCAACATTACACTAGCTGTTTGTTATCTGTACTATTATACGTTGCTGTTACACTGAACGTGCCGAGCGAAAAAGTGCATAACGTTGTCCCGCAGGTGACCATGCTGTTTATCCATAATATAGAAATATCCGAATAACCCAAGCCTATTTTATATCTCTCTCTTTGCTGCTTCTGGCAACTTTAGTCCCAATTACTTGGCTCCAATCTCCAGTCGGTCGTAATCTTCATCAGACCAGATGCTTGTTTTAAATGGCCGTTTTGTAGATGCCTTGTTGCTCTTCGAGCCGGTAAAGTGTTTTTTCCTGCAACACACGTCTGTGCCACGGGCGACAATAAATTCCGGAATAAACCGAGCAGCCATCACTGAAAGCGTTCGTTGAAAACTCACGATTTGCGTCGGTATTCTTCTTCTTTTTTTCTTTTTTTTTGTTAGTGTTACTTTATAAATTGCTGTTCATATGTAGAGAGAAAGAGAAGCAGCGAGGTAGGCAACGTTACGGGACGTGAAAGCCTGAACGATTTCTTTAAGCGAATATAGAAGATGGCTGCAGATAGGAAAATCAAATTACGCTTACAAAATTAACCGAATACAAAAGCTGCGCTGCGTGCGAAGGGTGTGAGACTTCAATATGTATATACACGGGAACTGTGGGTATCCCATGCACACAACAAGAAGTTAAGTACTGATGAAATGTGCCTTAGACTCAACATTTCGCAAGCGTACTCTTATATGTGTCATTGTTTACATAAAAAAGAGCATTGTTTTAGAACTATTTGAATCGTTGTTTTTTTCTTCCAATTGCTTTAGCTGAGCTATCTACATTGGCCGTACTGTGGGGATATAAACTTGCTTTGAAACCTGTGCTTTTATAAGTCATAAAAACTAATAAATTAACGTGCTTGTCACATCTTCCACTTCCATACCTGCATGTACATAGTTATGATTTATAAACCACACTGCTCTCGTGTGCTTTGTGCCAGCTCTTTGCTTTCGTAACTTGTGTAATTATGCAACAGAGGAAAAATAAGTTGGCCAGAGCGTTGAACCTATTCGCTGTTCCTTTTCTTTCGGCGCGAATACAGTCTCAATATGCTGCGTCTCCACGAGACTTGTTTTTTGTTTGTTGGTTTTTGCTGCTCACAATTCTTTTCCAGTTTTTTGGACCCGCCCAACGTATTCTCACTTTCATGTCGTCTTCAGAGCCAGAAATAACACAGACGCACAAAACCCTGTCGCTACCCGAGAGACTATTATGCGGCATCTTCAAAGGGTCCAGCGGCGGACATCTTCAGCCCACAGTCGTGACTTCGCTCCCGTTCACGCACATAACACGCTTAGCAATCGCGAGCACGAAGCTACGCCTCTATTCATACGTACGAATGTCGACGTACGTAACACACCGTTGGCATTTACGATACGGCGAGTCTTGCATGCCCACGCAAGTGGACTGACGTCTGGGTCGGCTCGAACGGTTCTCCGAGCTCGCTGGCGCTGGCCAATGAGACTGGAATGTCAGAGCACCGAGAGATGGTCGTCCGCCACAGGCTTATCGGATTAGAGGCGCGCGTGATACGCGAGCCGACCTTTGGTCTCTGTGCATTATAAAGGGAGCGCCGAAGGGATTCTTTCGCATTCCACATCGATGGTCTTTTGTCAGCTCTTGGTTGTGAGCGTGCCGCCCACTTCTTCGGTGTGTCATGACTAGCGCAACGAGCGTCGAGTGGATTACACTACCCTATAAAAAAAAAGAAAGAATAAAGCATCCTCTGACTCTTCTTTGAGAGTTCTGGCTTTCCACGTATATGACTCTCTTCAAGAAGCACGTGAATTCTTTTTAGGGATCATTTTACTCTCTCCCGAAAGTCATGGGAACAAAAAGAGAGTTCAGGTGCTTCTTTGAAGCGAGTCGTACACGTGGCAAGTGAGGATTAACCACAGGGAGTTGCGGTTCAACACGGACCCAAGTTCTGTGTGGAACCAGTTCTCTCCCGTGCCGAGAAGGTGGAAGTGGCCAGGTCCGTGGCAAGCCGTGTGAAGGACGAGGAAAAACTGAGGTGCAGTACCGATTGCGTGAATGTGTTTTCGTCTAGCAATGTAACACCGCACATGGCAAAGAAAATGGGACCTGTGATTAAGTTCCTGTCTGCTAGCGGTAGTCATATTGCGGTTTCGGATAAGGAGGGTTACTTTGTGATTTTGCCAGAAAAGCTATATTTGGAGAAGGCCCACGCTGCTATAGAAAAGAATTTCCGCAAAGTTGACGAGAAGGTCAGCCTTGTAAAACGTCGGGCGGTTAGGAAGCTAGCTGACTTGAACCTGAGCAGGCTATCTTCAGCGGTAAAAGGCGAAAAAGGCTTGTTGCTGGAAGCGTTCTTTACGGTAAAAACGCACAAGGAAAACCTTCCGTTCCGAACCATTGTCTCAGAAAGGGGTACCTGGCTACGTCTCGTGTCCGAATTTTTGCAGAAACATTTGAAAACGCTCCGGTTTTGTGACCCGTTTTTGGTTTCCAACTACATGGAAGTCGTAGACTACATAAAGGAAGATGATGTAAGGGTCTCTGATGCCTTCAGTATTGATGTCGTCGATCTGTACTATTCCGTTACACATGGTCCGTTACTACAAAGCGTGCAAGAGTGCATCACGGAAAAAAATGACGAAGTGGCTTTTTGTAACGCCTGTGGTGTGTGTGTAGAAGGTTTTACCGAGATTTTGGCCATGTATCTGAGTTCCACGCTAGTGGGATGGAATGAAGAATTGTACGTCCAGAAGGATGGAATTTGCATTGGGTCTAGTGTCGCCCCGATTTTATGCCATATTTTTTTGCGCAAACTTGACACAGCAGTACGTAAGGAGCTAGATGGTATGGATCGGAAGCTGCTCAGATTTGTAAATGACTACCTTGTTTTGGTAAAAAACGATCCGGGTGTGAGCACGTTAGTGACTGTTTTGAAAGCTTTTAGGAAAAGCGGGTGTGGCTTACAGTTTACCTTTGAGGTGCCAAAGGAACGACGCATTCAGTTTCTGGACATAAAAATTAATTTGTCTCCTTTTCACACGTGTTGGATGTACCACCCTAGATCGGAAAAACCATTGCTGAGCTATCATTCGGCACATTCGAAGATAGTAAAGAATGGGATTGCAACTTCTTGCATCAAAGCTGCCCTCATGAAATCGTGCGTACACTCAATGAATGAGAGTGTTTCCGCGCAGATCAAGCGCTTGAGGAGAGCTGGTTACCAAGATGATTGTATCCTTTTGGCCTGTGAGAAGAATTGTCGGGAAGTGAAAATGTAATAATTGGCACACGCGAAGAGAGGAGACAAGTTGAGGGTGAAAGAGAGCGGACAGTGGTCATCCCGTATCTGCACAATATTTCACATAGGTTGGAAAAAAGATGCATTAAGGTATGGCGTGCGGGTTGTTTTTTCAGCTGAAAACAAATTATCAAAGATTTGTCCAGCAGTAGAAAGACTAGTCAACAAGAAAGGAACTGGAGAACTGAACAGATGTAGCATTAAGCACGGCAGGAGGTACGTTAGGTGCAAAAAAGATGTTGTATACGGAACTCGTTTCACATGTGGAAAGGAATACATTGGTCAGACGGGTCGGTGCATAAGTGTGCGCCTTCGTGAACATGAGAGTTCACTAAAGGGGGCCCCTTACCCACACTTAGCGATGCACTGCAAGGAGTGCACCTGCCAACCGAAATTTTCCTACACACGAATAATTGACAGGCACAACAGGCGGACGACGAGAGAAATAATGGAAGCGTACAGAATAAGGAAAGGAGGGGACAGTTGCGTAAGTCAAGCGTCAGTCCTACTGACAGATGCGGAACTTGCTTTTTTGGACGTGACATAACCCAGTTTTTTTTTCTGTTTTACGTTTTCTTTTCTCAGTTCTTGACACGTGTTTGTTTCCGGTTGTGTGCCATCGTTTATGGGCGTGCATATCTTGTTATATCACGTTGTTGATGATGACAGGGGAAGTCGGGAATGACGTACATGCATGTGATGTATTTATTAGTGTTCGCTTCGAAATAAAAATTTTCAGTTGCTAGTAAGCGCTCTGTGTCCTTTCTGAGTGTGTGTATTTTTGCGCTTGTTTCATAATGAATCTTTTTTCTTGCAGTGCAGACTGCATTACACGCTATGGTACACACTTTGAATTTGAGTCATTCAGACGGAGACCATTTTCGGAAGCTCCTGGAAGCGTAATCGTATAAGCGTAGTAGTACCAGGTTAACTGGTGGAACATGGGAGAGGCCTTTGTCCTGCAGTGGACGTAGTCAGGCTGATGATGATGATGATGGTGATGATGATGATGATGATGATGATGCGTGCAAGAACATCGAAAAGCGCTAATGCACCTATTCGAGGTGACTTCAATAGACTTGTGGGCGTAAGTACTGTGCGGCGAGTGTGCGCTGTTAGGAATAATGTGTCGGGATGTCCCACCACTTCCTCAACTTCTAGGACTGCTGTTGCGTGGCTAGTACAAACGCGTGTGGCTCTCGTGCTCGGACCAGTCATGAGAACGAGTTGAACACAGAAAAATACCTTATACACAGTATTTACATGTTGACGGTCTCAACACTCAAACAACAGGCAGGGCACTCTTCGGTGCGCCCGATGGAATGGGAATGGTGAGGTCCACCCCCACCTTCTTCTCTCCACGTGTTGGCAAACGTCTACCAATCCAGCGTGACTTGCTGGCACATAATAATGGTCACGCCCGCGCTTCCAAGGGGCAATACCCGGCTTCAATGTAGGACCATGTGGTAGGTCATTGACTGCTCTGGTAATCATGTTCCAAAGTCAATGGTTCCCATTCAGTTCCGGTTGCACCAGGACGGGGCAATTCCTGTCTGACGAGGTCATCATGATGAACAGCAGCACGAGGCTTCATTGTTCCCACCACATAGAATTGTTGCTTCACTGTAGTCGCACCCAGCTTAGGAATGTCGCTCTGCGAAGAACGACAACTGGTGGTGATGACCGGCAAGGCAGCGGCACAACAGCGCCAACGACTCCGGCTTTCCTATCCCTTCTACGCATGTGCGCATATGGAGCGGGTGACAAGGTTTTCTAATACATGACTAAGTATACGGCCAGTTAAAGCTTATGCAGACTATTCGATGCAAGCACTCTAACAGTGAAAAAAAAAATAGTCCTTTGACTCTTTTTTGCAAGTTTTGACTATGTATTGGCTCCCTCCATCCAAAAAGACTCATATACGTGGCAAACCAGGACCCACTGCCAAAAATAACGCAAATACTTGGAAATATATATATATATATATATATATATATATATATATATATATATATATATATATATATATATATATATATATATATATATATATATATATATATATATATATATATATATATATATATATATATATATATATATATATATATATATATATATATATATATATATATATATATATATATATATATATATATATATATATATATATATATATATATAGTGTGTGTATGTATGTGTGTGTGTGTGTGTGTGTGTGTGTGTGTGTGTGTGCATAGTGCGCAAATAAGCAGCAATACACCTATTCCCTGTTTGTAACAGTGGTATGCGCCATCGACATTCAGATGCGTTTGTAGCAGCGCGCAGGCTCCACCCAGTCCGAAGTTCACCACCACCACGTGGCAACTGGCCCAGCTGTCAATGATCATAGAGGGTGGGGGGTGAGTTTTGGACTGGGCGGAGCCTGCGCGCCGCGACGTCGCCCGAACGCCTTGTAGACAGCACCTACACCACTGTTAAAAACATAAAATAGATCTAAGGTGAAGGAGAGAGCAGTTATGTTTGATGCGTCATATACCTTCTCCGTTGATGTGCTGGGCTCACGCATTGCACAATCGTTTACAGCGAGGGTGATTTGTAAAACCATAACGAGCGCGTGGTGCTGCGGGCACTTCGGAATAAGTTGACCGAATAACGATCCTTGATGTTACTTGTGAATTTCCCGTGAGACGAGCCCCTTTCGGTGAATCACCGACGCTACATGGGCCCGTTAGACTTACGGCGTCATTGTTAGACGTCTTGAAGTCTTACGTCAGGCGCAGGATTTCGCGTGGGGTAGCCTATATCAGTGTTAAACTGTAATACTTCATCTGAACGTTATGGCGAGGGGAACTAACGTGCGTGTTTACGACAGTCGCGCAACGCGATTAGCGCCCCCCAAAAAGAGAGAGAGAGAGAGAGACTCCCCAAGATCATCATAAGCCACTGGCGTGCGCTACGCGCTTGATCGCGAAAAAACAACGCGCGTACCGAACGACTGGGAGAAGGTTGTGGCAGCTTCGGCGAGTGTGGCTTTGCCACCTCGTGCACGTGTTAATTAGGCGACTTTAATTGCGCATTAGCGCGGCCTCTCAACGCCTGCCAACAGGTGGCACTGACGGCATCCTAAGTGCCCCAGCCATTCCGCTTCTCCGTGCCCGACGCTTCATGCTTCTTCTTGGAACTCGCTCTCTGCAACCAGATCGATTTTCTCTCTACTTTTTTTTTCACTCTCCCTATTTCAGCGAGTTCGTGTTTTTTTTTCTTTTTTCCTAAACGTCACGCCTCGCTGCTAGCTTGCAAGTAACGGCTCTGGCTCACAGGAAAGCCGTAATGATTGCGTTCATTTCCCAGCTGCCTCGCGCTCCCCTGCTCTCTTCTCTATACACACGATTACTGTCGCCTGTCCCGCATGCGAGCCGCGGAGTGGCGGAAGAAATGGTGTTGTGTTTACACAGTAATTACGCGATTACTGCATGTCGGCTAACCAAGCCTTCATCACACATGGTCCTATTTATAGCGTCGTCGTCGACTTTCGAGCCTCCCAAGGAGCCAAGATGCGCGCGTTCGAGCCGGATGAATTACATCACCCGTCGGTGTTCCGCAACAAGTGCGCCCCACCACGCAGATTTCCTTCTCACAACTTCCTGATTTCTATCTTGTTGAGTATAGCTGCCGATTGAGCAGTTAATACTACTTCTTGAAGACACCGCCTCAGCAACACCGCCTAGGCAGTCTCGGAGGCGTTGGATGAAGAGGCCGTCGTTGTACAGTCTGTTTTACACTCTCAGCTCGCTGCCAGCGAGAGAAAGGCGACGGAATATGAAGCAAGAATTTGATTATTGTATAGTGGAAGCGGCGCTATACCTGACGGTGAGAGTGGCTTCTTTCGGCCGACGATTGGCTTCCAGCGATAGCGGCTTACATTAACCTGTACAAAATATTTTCAGGCATCCGCTTGCGCAGGGTAGAATCCATAACAATTTTGGGAGTGTCCTCATATAGGCACTATCAGGAAAGCACAAATCAGTTAGAAGAAAGAAAACCTCAAAGATAACCCTTGCGACAAGCGCTCAGTGAAAATAATGTAGCCGTTTCAGTTAAACATGCGAAACGGAAGATGACAATTATGCTACGCACTAAGCCTAATCAGACGAGCATTGTTCCAAGGAGGTCTTACCTAGTCCTTCCCGCGGCCTGTGAAGAAACTAAAAACGCATTCGTCGAAGGGAAGACGGCAACAACATTACAATTGTGCAGAAATTGGTTCCATTTAGCACCGATGAAAGCTGGTCCATGCTACCAGCCGAAACGTTTGACATTACATCAAAGGTGTTTGCACGCACATCGTGCTTCACCGCTTACGAGGCACAATTTTGATAATCCCACAATTTTATGTGCTCCTCGATGGTTTAGTATTTGTGATTTGCACGTTTGCAATCATGGCGATGCCAGTGGATCCGCTTGAAACTGTTGCTTTGTCGCCTCTAAAAATATCATATCTAAGACATCATAACAGGTGTCACTGCACATCTTTCAACCTCTCCTGGGCCAAGCATTAAGTAGCAAGCAGTAAGTAGTAGGCAGCATAAGTAGAAGTAGTAGTAGTAGTAGTAGTAGTAGTAGTAGTAGTAGTAGTAGTAGTAGTAGTAGTAGTAGTAGTAGTAGTACAAGTAGTGGTAGTAGTAGTGATGGTGGTTCCGCTGGTCACATGACCAGACCATGAGGGAAGAATGCGTTATAAAATAAATAAAACAAACTTATGATAATAATGGTGACGGAAAGTATGATCATCATAATGACTATTTTGCACCCAAGGTCATCCTCACCATCGTCACAGCGTCGCTGTCTAACGGTTTTCACGGTGGGGAACTGGCTGCGTTTAGCTGCTTGGACGTTTCACCGCACTGCACCAAAGAAGAAATAATCGTTGTCGCCTTAGATCGAACAGTTGCATTTCAGTATAATGAAAAATAAATCTTTGGAAAACCTTTTCCGTGTTCTACTCGCCTCCTTTCCAGGGAAATCGCGAAGAAAGCAAGAAAAGGAGGGGAAAGAGAAACGGGTCTGACCAGTGGCGATGAAGTGCGGAGTGGAGGAGCAGCAAGCGGCTTGAATCCGAGACGGCGTAGCGCCTGCTTGCTGGATCGACGAGGTAAATCAATGGGTGGGTCGATAAGCGTTTACTGCCGCAATTAAGAAATTCAGCCGCGCGCAAAATGAGAAGGAGTTGTGAGATGAGAGGGGAGACTTGTGCCACACTCGAGAGGGCAAGAGAGCAAACTTCCTGTATATATGCACTGCACAGTGAGTAAAAAAAAATAGAATAAAAAAACAGTGCGTAATCTGCTTTGGTGCGCGATAACTTAATAGCAAGTTCGGACGATGGGGTGTCGGGGTGAAGTGGGGGTCAAGAGAGAAAGGAAGCTGCAAATCGAAATATATCGAACGCTAGCAGAGACATACACGAGGAGGCATTTTCGGCGTCGTTCGATCGGCTTGTGTTTGTAAAAGAGTCGACGATAGCTCGAGCTGGGAAGGGCTGTGGTGCCATACCAGTATCAAAGCAAACTGTTTGGACAGGACCGTCCGAAGGTAGGCTCGAATGCGTTCCGCTTTTGGCGGGAATATTGAAGCAGGCATATATACATTATTCAGTGACCTCTATCCACGCAGATATAAGCTTCTTCCTTCGTACGCGGCCTGTTTGCTTTTATAGCAAGATGCGCTCGCAGATGAGCGTGCGTGCAGAGAGCTGTCCGAGCCTCCTAGCCAGTGGTAAGCTTACCTCTTGCAATGCTTCACTAGCTGAGTATTCGATGAGAGGCCAACTTCCCACCGGATAATGTTCACGGCCTCGTTTATCATGCCAGGTACTAAGCTACCAGAGCTGCCATGCTGACTCTGAACCGTACAGTCCGATAACTCAATTCATTGATCAGTGGGCACATGTGATTTTTTTATTCTATAAATAAGAAAAAGAATTAAGATGTTGACTCAGGCTACTCTGCTTCATTTTTTTACTTCTTTCGAGCATATTTAGTGTCTGTTTGTTCATTTACCAAGTTCAATCAGTCACCGTGTGCAATGAAGAAAAACCGCAATTTTTTCTCTAATCTTCGAAATCAATGTTATTCCCTGCTTCACTTGGCTGCAGCATATCTCTTTACTGGAACACGCCGTACATGTAAATATTATTTCATACTGCTTATTGCAATCGCCCGTTTTATCAACTTACGTTCTGAGTCACTTTGGGCATCATTGCTAAACAGTGCGAAGTCATTATGAAACCGTAGACTGCTGAGATATCTGACGTTTATCACCACTCTATGTATGCCCTTCCCCGCGAAATATCTTGAATACTTTACAGCGCGCACGAAATAGCAGTGGGAAGACTGTACTTTCAAAACCCTCTATTTTTTATTCTATGGCTTTCCTGGCACATTTGATATGTGAGGTTTAACGTTACAAAACCACCATATTATTATGAGAGACGCCATAGTGGAGGGCTCCGGAAATTTCGACCACCTGGGGTTCTTTAACGTGCACCCAAATCTGAGCACACGGGCCTAGAACATTTCCGCCTCCATCGGAAATGCAGCCGCCGCAGCCGGGATTCGATTTCGCGTCCTGCGGGTCAGCAGCCGAGTATCTTAGCCACTAGACCACCGCGGCGGGGCCTTTTCAGGCCAAAAAAGAAGAAGAAAATCAGGTAGTTTGACAGTCTTCCTCTGTTTTTTTTTTTTTCCAACACAATTGCGTTTTTTTTTTCTGCGCGTAATACATGTGGTTGCTCTTATGCCAAAAGATTCAATACAACATAACGTAACTTTAAAAATGTTTTTTATACGCCGTGACAATGCTGTGCTTCACGAACGACGGCATCTCCAGTCAACAAAATGATTTTGTGCTAAACTGAAGCCCTGCATAGAGCGAACTTTATTGATTTGTCCCTAACCAGACTATCGAGGTTAATGCTATTCGTTTTAGATAATACCTTCCTGAAGCCTGCCTATTCTCTGGATCGAATGAAATTTGCAATTATGCCTTTTATCTGTCTTCAGTGTCATCGAACCTTTCCTGTTGATTCCTTGCCCAGGCCGCATACAGCGCACGAAATACTTTAGAGACGAGCAACACACAAGTGGCAACGCCGTGCTCGTTGGACGCTCCTTGCGCTTTTGTACAAAATTCGTACAGCGTTTAAGTACACCTTGTCATTGGCTGGCCGCCTTTGGCAAATATATGTCTAGCATCATAACTGTCTGAACTTTTTACTTACGACCAATTACACAGCATAAGACGTCTTTTTGTTTTTTCTGAGTACAGACATAGCGCCGCTTTCTTTGCCAAATCAACTGGCCCTTTAACTTTGGGCTTCTCACCCTATATATATATATATATATATAAGGTATGGGATATGGCACAACGGTAGCGTTGACTCATCCCCTGATGAAGGGAGGAGCTCTCCCAAAACTGTTGGGAAATAAATATATTTATCCTTGTTGACAACGCTCCCGTTGTGCCATATCTCATACCTTCACGAAGACTAACTGGCCCATTGAATTATTACTCCCACTATATATATATATATATATATATATATATATATATATATATATATATATATATATATATATATATATATATATATATATATATATATATATATATATATATATATATATATATATATATATGAAGCTGTTCTCACCGCTCTTGAAGATGTAGGAGTAGGTGGTCGGGTGTATCGCTGGATACGTAGTTATTTATCAATGCGATCCTTCTTTGTGAGCACTGAAGACGGTCAAACCTCTCCACATTACAGCCAGCGTGGCATCCCCCAGGGTGGCGTACTCAGCCCTGTGCTGTTCAATCTTACGTTAATTGCTCTCACTGAATATCTGCCAAACACAGTCAGACTATCAATGTACGCAGATAATATCTACGTTTGGGCATCGGCTGTAACACGCCGGCAGTAACGAGGGAGAATTCAAAAAGCTGCCACTGAAGCATTACTGAAGCCTCTGCAATCTAGGCTTGGAAATTTCTTCCGAAAAATACGCCTTTGTAGCTTTTACACGAAAGCCTATGAATAAGTACATAATAAGCATCAATGGTTAAACTGTACCATAGGTTCGATCGCACAAGTTTCCGGGCGTCATAATTGACAGGAATATATCATGGAGCGATTACGTTTCGTACATGATGAAACTGTTAATGGACATCGATAATATACGGAAGTTCTTTGCAGGGGAGACTTGGGGAATGTCTCCCAGTGCAATGCTACAGCTGTACAGGGTACGTTTTCTCGGTTTCCTGCGGTACAGCTTACCGACATTGACCAATGCAAGCAAAACAAGCCTTTAAACGCTACAGAGTGTTCAGTCCCAGGCACTACGGATTTGCCTCGGCTTGCCTCGTAGTGCACCGACAATGGCTACTATAGCAATCACCGGTGACCACGACACATATCGACGTGGAGGCACTCAGGACCCATATAAGGAATATTTCTCGGACCCGCTGTCACCACCTAGCCTCTTTACCAGCAGACAGACCACGTTCGTCGTTTTGCCAAACGGTAACCACATATCGCGATTCTTTGCCAACCTGCTTCACCCCCGCCGCCAGGCCTTCGACTCCTCCTTGGTGCCTGACTCAGGCTAATATCAGGCTAACTATACCTGGCATCCAGAAAAAAAAAAGATATGTCATCAGCTGCTCTTATGCAGCTTGCTCTTTTCTTGTTATATGAGACGTATCAAGGCTGTATACACGTATACATCGACGGCTCTGTTTTACAGAAGAGTTCAACGGCATCATTTGTTATACCGATAAAAGACATGACAAGAAAATTCAGGATCTCCCACCTTACGACATCAACGGGAGCAGAGCTCACAGCTCTTCGTGCCGCATTGCAATTCATCAACGACCAACAGCCACAAAAATGGACAATTTTCAGTGACTCAAAGGCGGCGCTGCAATTGCTTCTATCATCTTTACGCCACGGCTCGTACGAAGAGCTGGTATTCAAGATTGCAGAAAAGGCTCACCAATTCATTGAGAAAGGACATGAAGTAGCCTTTCAATGGCTTCCAAGTTATTGTGAAATACTGGCAATGAACGGGCCGATCGAGCTGCCCGTTCTGTCCATACTGAAAGCGATCAAATATCAATTCCGCTTTCCAGAATTGACGCTGCATAGAAATTCCACATGCTTGCTCACAAGCGCACCACGTCCCAATGAAACGAGCCACATTTCATCCATGCACGATTATATACCTTAGACCCAACTCTCAGTCTTCGAATTCCTCCGGAATTACGCCGACGAGACGCTACTATGCTGTGCAGATTATGGTTGAGCGTCGCATTTACCAATGCGTACGGGTTCAGCATATGAATGGCTGACACTGCTGCATGCGACCATTGTGGCAGTGACGAAACAACTTGGAACATTCTGTGTGAATGCCCACAATACTGCTCACAGAGGCAGTCACTCTGCAATGCACTAGATAAACTGGACAACCAGCCTCTTTCGGAAGAAAGAATCCTGCGCTGCCGACAGGACTTTATGTCGCAAAAGAAGGCTGTAAAGGCGCTCCTGCGCTTCTTGCGTTCAACCGGCTTGTCCAAACGACTGTGATCTAAACTCCCTGAATGTGTGCGCATGTGATTTTTTTTAAATCTATTTTATATCTCTCTATCTCTATCCTCTTTCCTACCCTTTTCCCCAGCCCCGTACAGAGTAGCAAACCAGTTCTTCTAGGTTAACCTACCGTCTCTTCCTTTTATTTATTTCTCTCTCTCTCTCTAGCAAAAATACTAGCGCTCCCGCCGCGGCCCAATTTTCTGCCTTTGTTAAAAGAAATTTCCCCGCCGCGGTGATCTAATGGTTATGGTGCTCAAGTGCTAACGCGAAGGTCACGGGATCGAATTCCCGCTCCGGCTGCTGCACTCTCAACAAAAGAAAACATGTATGAGGCCCGTGTGCTTAAATTTAGGTGCACGTTAAAGAAACCGACACAGTCAAAATTTCCAGACCCCCCCACCCCTACCCCCTATGGCGTCTCTCATAATCATCGTGGCGTTGGGACTTCAAACTCCAGATATCATTATTATAGTTAAAATAAGCTGCCCCTCCCTTTTTCTTCGTTTTGGTGCTTGTAGAATACAATGACAGTGAGCATACTATATTCATTGGGCACATGTCTTAATCACGCATCTGCTTTGATTGCGCAATCATTCGGTCTTGTATTTTTGACGACTTCATTGCGTCACTGTATATGGCGTGAAGTCAAACTGAGAGCCCGCCTCGATTCAGAAGAAAATTATCCGTGACTGATTCGACACCAATGTCGGCCCGCTTTCGCAGCCTAGGCATTGGTGCGACCTCTGTGGCGGCGTATACAAGTAGGTAGCGGTTCAATTTGCCCTGCAAGAGTTGCGAGGGGGCTCTGCATGTGGCCGATATGCACGACACATCGTCGCGGGCGTTTCTTCTTCCACACGCTCGTTGTCCAGTTGAAGGTGAATCAGCATTCACAGCACGGAGGGCGTTCCTCGCCCATTTGGCCCTATACCGACTCGTGGCCTGTTTATCGAGGGTCCGTACCTTGAGCGACAAAAAGCATCGGCTGAATGGCGTGCCCTTCAACGGCCTCTGCCCCATTTACCGGGACTCACAGAGCGGCTGCGTCCATAGAGGCGAGGGCGCGTGCGACCCACAAAGGACAGAACGACGCGGTCCTGCTGCTTCAAACACGAGTATTTCGTCGGAGAGCACCGAGGGCGCTTTCTTTCCTTTTTCGTCGTGACACGTGATATGCCACGTGTCAAAGCTTGTAGAGATCTCAAGGGGCGAGAAGGAAGCACGGTGTTCTTGCACGCCTCGTTCTTCCTCCCCTTGAGCTCTCGTGCACAAAAAGTGTGCTTGCCGCCCTGGAAAGGAGTCCTTTCTCTAGTTCGGCGCAACGTAGTTGCGAAAGAAAAACCAGTTATAATACCGCAGAATAAGCTTAGTGAATTGTCAAAACAGACGTGCGAAAGAAGGAAGGTGTAAGTTCGGGAGGTGACGGGCACTTCAGCTCGGCTCGAAATCGATGTCGACAAAAAAAATGAAGTAGTGATGAGGAACTGAGGTACTGATTTTGAAATATTTTCTTCAAGTCGAATGCACGCTGATTTATTTACAATGAAGCTCGAAAGGTGTCCAAGCGTACGCGCGTAGCTTTACAGTGAAGCGTCTCAGAAAGCGCGCTTCTCCCCAGAAAGAGTCTTATTGTGGCAAAGCCAGTTTTTTTTACTCCTTGTTACGTTTTAAAGACGGCACCTTTTACTGAAAGCTTTTATGCACATACTCTGAAGGAGAGCTTATCACAAGCGTAACTAAATGTGCCTGTAACGAGCCCCAACATGAGATTTAGGATTAGTGCGATGTACAAGGAACGTTTTGAATGATTTGAACGCTTGACTATTGTATAGCGATTTGGTTACTAAGGCCGTTTGAGAGGAAGGACAGAAACGAGTGCCGTTCGCTACGATACGTTGTGAAAAAAGGACAAAAGTATGATAAGAGTACAAAAGAAAAGATAGCACAAGCAATCATTTCGATTTAACTTCTGTATTTCGACTTGCCCTAGAAGCCCAATGAAAGAAAGAGTTCTGAATTGTTCCAAGGAAGCTTCTAAACGGTAACATTATCGTACAACCGCGTTACTGAGCCGAATGAGTGGGTGACATTGATTCGCCTCTCTTCTATTTACGTCATCACTGCGGCTCCGATCGTTATGCAGCCGACAGAAGCCATTCTATTTTCACCATCTACTCTACCTTGCACACAGCCGCATTTATTCCAGCTATTCTTTCGTTGTTACGCATCCTTTGGGAACGTGTTTCGTCACTACTGTTATTTTTTCTTCTTGCACCGGCATTTTCGTACAAGGGCATCGGATGGGAAGGCAACAGGACCCCCGCCGCGATGTTCCAGATTTGCCGAAGAGAAGCGCAAGAAATAACGAAATGCGCGAGAAAGAATAGCTAATTGCGCAACAAGTGGTCGTCTCCGAAAGCTCATTGTTATGGTCGAGTGCGATGGACCACTCCTCGTGTCGAAGATTTACGTAAAACTGCATTCTTCCTTCTGACATGACACGTTTTCGGTCGTGAACACCCCTCCCTCGTTGCGTTATTCCCGGCCTAAATGTGTCACTGTGTCATGGCCGAGTCATGAAGATGGGAAAACGTTGTTTTTTTTTTAATTTTGCATCTGCCAATTTTATCAACTTTTGCTCACCACGTGCAATGCCGGTTTGCCCATTTCATGGGCATACGCAGATAAGTTAGCGTGCCTTCTACTTTTCCGCCGTTTGTGCACACCTTTAGTTGTCTGTCGGCGTTTTTGTTGACAGTGTACTCACTTTAGCATAACTGTGAGCGTTATATCGGCTTACGTCTATACATAAGTACGTGCACGCGTACTTCAAAGCACTTGTATTCATGCGCCGGCTCAATATTTATTGATTAGATGCGTGAGTTCAAAAAAAGAGGTGCCATGATCTCACCTCGCAAACTCTTTCACGGGTAGTTTTTATTAAAAATATACCGTGAAAGTCGTGTACTTCATGAAATTTTTCTTACTGGATTGAAATCACTGATAACCCGCATTTGAAGGCGGAAGAGCAGAAGACGTATTCTAGAGTAGCACCGATTTTGTGAGATGCTGGCGTTCAAGAGCGTCGTTATCATGATCGAAGAAGCTAACTTCGCGCTAACAGACTTATGAGTCGACTCACTCAGACTCAGGTCAAGCACTGAGTCCGGATGAGGAGAAGTTTTGTAAGTCTGAGTCTGAGTGAGGCCTTGAAGCAAATTATAGATCCATTGAATTAACCCTGCACTTCCACAATTAGTTCACGGCGGTGCTGCCTGGGTGTTGTTTTGGTGCAGGTGACGTTTCAGCAAGCGCAGCAGCGACGACACGTGGAAACGGACACGAGAGTGCAGTTGTCGCGCAGCCCCTGTGCTACTCTTCGGCTGTCTCGAGGGTTGTGGAGGCAGTGATTCGTAAAATACGGCGCCCCCTACGTTGCTTGGCGAGTGTCTACCGGAAAATGCTCACTGCTGTACTTGTTGCTCGTCGCCAAAAAAACAGACACGAATGCAATCGCCTGTGTCGTCTGCTGCAGCCATCTTGTGCTGCACGGACTCAGCACTACCTCACAAGCAGGTGCAAAGAATTTGTGAACTAGCCTTGCACGAAAGCTGCACTTTCTCGAAACAGATACTGCGGTGCCGCTGCCACCATGCTGAACTCTTGAAACGAATGCCGAAGTGGAGCGTCTCCGTGAACCGGTTGCCGGTCAAGCGAATGGACCTTATATTTCTTTACTGAGTCTTAGTGGTCTCCAATTCATTTGTCGACCTGTGGTGGTGTCTTGACTATTTTCTCGTGTCCATGTTTGCACGCGCTGTTCTTTAATATGAACGCGCCTACACTACCTACCGGTAGAAATGCAGTTACACTCGGCGACAACTTCTTGTGGCAGCACAGCCAAAGCTATACGTGGGCGGAGCTTCTGCGCATGTGTTACTACGCCAAGTAGTCCGTTTGCGTGCGATTTCGGTTTTGGTTTCGCAAGCGCATCCAACATGTACGTTTTCGCACGAGAACCATAAATAAATGTTGATTTATTTGTGAGTAAATCAACGAAATATTCAATTTTTCAGGAAAGGAACACGAAGTTTTATTGAAGCGTTCAGATTTATTTCAGAAAAAAAAAGGGCATGGCTGGGCGCGAGTTTGCATAGAAGTTGGAAGTATTGACAAAATAAATAAATCAGTAAACAATACTTTGTACAGCTGTAGCATAGACTCGGCGGACACTCCCCAAGTTTTTCCGACAAGGAACCTAAACAAGTGACAAATGGCAGTCAGCCGCTTTTTAACGTAGTTTACGTGTGGGGTTCAAGACATGTGTCGGTCGATTATGACTCCCAAAAACCTGTGACTCCGGCTTGATGACACCAATTACCCGTTAATTTATATGCCGTAAGCGGCAACAAGAGCTTGATTTCGGCGAGTTGGTTCATCGTGGTTGTGTTCTAGTAACACCGCGACCACTTAAAGAAGAGACAAAAAAGACAGGAAAGAGCGCTGACTGTCAACTGAATTTTATTGAAGGTGCTACGACTGATTTTATAGCGAGTACAAGAACAGTGCTCATGCGCGACAACACATGTGTGACCGTGACAAAATAATCTTAACGGAGAAAATAATGCTCTCTCTCTCGGAAATGATAAGTGAAGGTGTACTGATGCATTGATCTTTGGCCTTCCTGATAAAAAAAATGCTTCTAATATCTCCTTTACAGTTTTCGTTCTTCCTTTTTTCAAAAACCATATTTTATAAAATATAGAACTGTACTTACATTCTTTACAGTGTATGGCCATGAGACTACCATAGCCATTTTTAACATTTCAAGCATGCTGTCTTGCTAGATCTTTGAAGCATTGTCCAGTTTGTCCTATGTTTACTTTTCCACATGTAAACGGTATCTATTACACAACATTAGATTGACATTGAGTAAACCTATTCTCGTGAGGAATGGTGCATGATTGACTGTTTTTGTAGCTGTTTAATACACACATTTTTGAAAGCTTGCAAGGGACGGAAAACAAGAAGCTAATATCATATCTTCTCGCTGTTTGCTTTGAATTGTGAGACACCTAATGTACGTAGGGTATAACATGCCAAGGTCTTTGGTCATTGTTTTTTGCTTTTGGTCCTGTTACAATGCATTACAGGCTGTCGGGATGACTGGTTTAACTTCGACTTCGTCGAGTAGCAGCCGGCATCACGCAAACGTTGTGGTGGCCCGGTCAGTGGGCGCCCGTTACCAGGCCATATAGGAGCCTCCTCTCCTCCTCACTGCCTGCCTTCCTTCCTCCCTCCATTATTTCGCTCTCTCCCGTTCCCGACATGTCCGCGTCTTACAGAGAAGTAGAAGCACGCACGTGCATCACGCCACTTACATGTCGTCTCGGTCCGCGTCCTAATTGCTGGTACCGTTTTCCCGGATCGAAGGAGTGCGCAGGTCGCCGAGACGCACGGTGCTACCGCAGCGGGTTGAAGAGCCTTCTTCACCCCGTTCCCTGCTACCTCCCCCTCCTGTAATCGCGTCTTCGGTAAGTAACCCCACGATCCTCGCAAGCCCTGAGCACTGCTTTCCACGCCATCGAGACATCGAATCGAGCGGAGAACAGAAAGGGAAAAGCACGAGAAGCAAAGAATAAGGAATGTCAGGAAAAAAAGAAACAGACCATCGCGAGACGCTCTTTCCAACCTAACCGAAAGACGATCGCTTATTTTCTTCAAATGACGAGGTTTCCCGTTGAAGTCCCGCTTGTTCTCTCGTTCACGGCGTCGGCGTGGCATGCTTCGAAACGAGGCTCGTGGTCCAGGCGTGTCCGTTTTCAGCATCGTGTCATTCTTTGCCCATGTAACGGGTGGTGCGCTTGCGCAAAAACAACGGCTTGAAACGGTCAACCACGCTCCACTGCCAAACAGCCACCGCTCTACTAGCCCGGCGAAAAGCTGTCGATGTAGGCCGGGGCTAAAAATACGGGGTGTAGAGCACTCGGTTCAGAGTGAAAAGTGATAGCACCTTGCGGAACAAGACCATGCGTATTTATAACGAAGCTGATGGCAAGACTGGTCTTTCTAAATTGGGTAATATGGCTTTATTCGTCTGGTCTAGAGATGGACAAACAAGCATCCTTGTTCGCTTGTTTGTCCAAGAGATGGACAAACAAGCGTCCAAATGAAGCGATGTCCCTTCTCAGATATTTATTAGGTTTTTTTTCCTTTTTGTGCTTTATAGACTGACAGTTCCGTTCATCGCATATCTTTTTTTATCTTCTCATGGAAGACAAAAAAGTATCATCAGCTGTGGCAGTTCTCACACTCTCTTTTCAAAAAAATAGAAAAAAAAACTCACATAGTCTTTTGTGATCACAGCTAAAACGGCTGGAAGTCGAAAACCGTCTTTTTTTTTTCTTCGTCGGTGTATTCCGCTTTCCACCGAGATCTTTCTGCTCCTAATGTGGTTTTTCATTACCTCCAGAATCGGAAGCACCTCACCTGATTTTGCACGGCCTCCGCGATCGGCCCACCATTTACCAAGTCAAGGCCTCCATTATTTCTGTCAATGCCAATGCCAAACGCGCGTTTCTCGGCGGGAGCCACCGGTTCGCCTCAGTTCAAGTAGTGGTCGTGATGTAACACTACATGCAGGATAGGTAGCGCTGCTTGCATCACACGTGCATCCATGCGCTTTGCCCCGGAGATGCGATAGACGTACTTCCCACTCCAATACCATACGCCTGTCAGATTTGTTCCTTCGTGCTCCTTTTTTGAGGCTAAAAGCAATGTCGCCGCCGCATTACGGTGGCCTTAAAGGCAGCGTATATATACAGTTGAGTTGCAGTGACGCTTCCCTATTGTTTGCCCGCATAGCGCCACGAACAGCGACACGCAATCACAAAACACCATGTCTTTTACAGAGCCAGCGTGACCACCAACATTGTGAACACGAGGAATGTAATACACCAACCCACAGATCTGCCCAAAACTGAGTAAAAAATGACTTGGTATGAATTCCGTCATGAGGCACTACATGGGGGGGGGGGGGGGTTCTCTCTCTCATGACCGTAAAGCGCACGTGAAGGCTATGCCATGGGCAAGAGCAGGAGAGGGCTAGTGGAGAAGGCGGTGAACGACTCTATTGGGCTCATCAGGCTGGTATCGATAAAATAGAGGAGCCGTTGACCAACATAATATGTACCTTAGGATGTCATCACGTGACGTAACTGTGATATCATACTAATTCAAAAATTTTGTCTATGATGACGTTTGCTGACGCCATCAAGTGGTGAGATTTTACATCACTCGCGTGTTGACGCCGACGCATGAAGGTGATCAATTTTCCCGTTTGGTGAGGCATACCTCTAAGCTCGCCTCAAAAAGAGCAATGTTTCATCATCGCTCGTATTGTTGGTTGCTCTCTTTAGATTCTCGCCTCGCCGTTCAATTTCGTACTTAGTAAATTTGCACCAGTTTTAAACCATCGCCAAGGGCACCGCTTCTAGGCTTCTCGTCGTTTCAGCCAGAAAAACCAGGCCTGTCATACCAGGTGCGTTTTATGCTCCCCCTAGTTCCACGTAAGTTTAGTTTAGAGTGAAGTTGGTGCCAAAAAGCCATCTCTCGTCACGATGAAATGTCTATTTCATCACTCAACTGGTGCACCAAATTTTCGTCACATTCTTTGCGAGTCACATTACGCATTTCTTAGTGACAGCTTGGGACAATCAATTTTTAAAGACGATAGTCTTTCTTGGGGTACTTCGACGCAAAAACTTTGGTCTGTCTTTCTGTCTGTCTGTACATTTGTCTGTTCGTCTATCGAAACGATATTTTAAACGGCCAAACTTAAACCTTATCCGCAGTGCCCACCAATATTCCTAAAGTTTCAGCGTTCATACTTGTGCGATTGTCAATTAAAAGGCAATTATTGCGCATATCTGAGACACAACAAAAACGCTTCAATATTCTGTATGTGTGTCTTTATACTAGAGAGGGCATACATAAGTTATTATGAGGACCGTAGCGCTTATCACGCTGCGCTGACAATGCAACACCATGCACTAAAAGGAAGTGTTTCCAACACTTTGCTGAGACGACACGGTGGCGGCACCTGCCCGTCGCTTTACGTTCTACACCTCATCGCCTCAGAGACAGGCGCGCGCGCCTTCTTTCGTTTTCGAAGATAACTGCCAGATAGCGCTGGTGTCCCAATGCCTCGATGCACTCGTTCGCCTTCGCTGCACGGATCGAGGCACTCTAACGCAGCGCTTCCAGAATACAATTCACCGATTTTCTCGCGCAGAACATCAAATAAACGTTTTGTTCACTCTCTCCAGACGCAAGACTATGGTCTTTCGACGACATTTGCAGTGAAGCGTGCAGATACGGGGCCATTTTTATTTTCATTGCGATAGCAATTACATGAATACTCTCTGCTGGATTTCGCCGCCGGCGTCGGCGTGGGCTTCTGCGACGACGTGGACGTCGGCGTCATGCAGGGTATATGTATACGTATCTATATATATGAAAACGCAAGATATAACAAAAACCCAGAAGAAGGACTCCGGCGCGGGGAATCGAACATGGGGCCTCCGCGTCCCGAATTCGAAGCGATAACCACTGAGCCACCGAGAGATTTTTTTTGCTTTATTGCCTGTTTATAGGCGCGTACATCAAACCACAAGCAGAACAAAAACAAGCTGTAACAGTCCGGCAGAAATTAAAATTCCCTAAGTGCTGCCAAGGGCTCCACCCCCGACAACCACTCAGTTAAATCTCCTGAGTTTTCTGCAGTTCAACAAACTTGGCCATACATTCACGGAAATACATTCGTGCAGACCGTGCATCTTGATCGCGATAGAAACCCGCCATACGGGCCCGCCATAAACAGTGAAGTCCACATAGCATAATCAAATCAAAAGGCATTCCCTCTTCGCCCACTATTGGCAGAAATCTTATACCATATGAATTTAAAGGTAATTCTTTCTGTAACGTCCTTTGAAGTACATCCCAAAAATATACTCCCTCCCGACAATGTAAGAAAACATGGTCAATAGTTTCCGGTTCTTTACAGATAAG
The DNA here is from genome assembly GCF_043290135.1 of Rhipicephalus microplus. Taxonomy (NCBI): domain Eukaryota; kingdom Metazoa; phylum Arthropoda; class Arachnida; order Ixodida; family Ixodidae; genus Rhipicephalus; species Rhipicephalus microplus. The sequence goes on from NC_134700.1 coordinate 293,284,021, forward strand.
GCAATTTGTCTCCAAGGTAACTAAAAACCACGGTCTGCTTGAAATGTCCTGGCTGATAATGTACCTGTGTGCAGCTTGTAAATGAAAGACTTCGCGGCAGGAGCCACTTGCATTCTCTTCACTCGTTTAAGCACATCTTTCTCTTCACCTCCAGCGTACATGGCACAGTACAGGGGTTCAGGTAAAACAACATCGCATACATCTTTGTACAACTTCTTTCGAGTCACTGAAAACAAATATTCGTTGGAAAATTTAACAGATAAAAACCGTACACTTAGAATAACCTCTTTAAGATACCCGCGCACAGCACCGGTCATGTCATTCATGCTAACCACATATCCAGGTAAAGCCCGCATCAGTCTCATTTGGCACACTGTACGTAAGAAAGGGTCCCTTGTGTAGCAAAAAAAAAAAGAACCTATTTACGACTTGGCATATGAAAGGATGTGTTAAACCAAGCCCTCCGTGTTTCACTTTTCGAAACAAATTAGTTTGACTGCATCTCTCCCAGTTCGAAGCCCACATGAACACTGCGAAGATGCGATGGAACTTCTGTATGTTTGCCCTTGAAAAATACAATACTTGCATCACATACCAAAGTTTTGAGGCAAAGAAAAGATTACGGGCAGTCGCCCTAGAAAACACTGACAGATGATTACCGTTGCATCTATTCACTTTCGTCCGGATTTCTTTCGCTTGTTCTTGCCAGTAGTTCTCATTATCTTTACAAAATTCTAGTGACACCCCAAGGTACTCGACAGGTGTGGTCACCCATTTAACATTGGCAAAATAGTCTGGTTTTGACGACCACTCTCCATGCCACAAACCCAGACACTTTCCCCAGTTTACTAGACTGCCAGTTTCATTGCCGAACCTTTTAACCACACTGATGGTAGTGGTAACACTATCTTGATTGATACAACAAACAGTCACATCGTCGGCATATGCCAAAATTTTAACATCGGATTATTGTAATCTAAAGCCACGAATGCAACTGTTTTGAGTTATTGCTAAGCACAACGATTCTATATATAAACTGAAAAGTAGGGGACTCAGCGGACAGCCCTGACGGACAGAACGCTTTATGTTAATTGTATCTCCTAGCGTCTTATTGATTACCAGTCGGGTCGTGCAGTTCCGGTATGCCATAGATACTCCATCTCTGATTACAAAACCAACGTTCACATGGTCAAGAATGGCAAGCAGAAGGTTGTGGGAAACACCATCAAAAGCTTTCTCGAGATCAATCTGTAGAATGGCTACCCCTACTTGATTAGCATCGCTACACTCGAGCACGCAGCGCATCTTGTGTATATTGGTCACAATGGAGCGTCCCATAATCCCGCATGTTTGGTGAGGCCCTACCAATTCATTGATTACCCCTTGAAGTCGCCGTGCTAGTACTTTCATTAAAATTTTGTAATCACAATTGAGATACCTCCTTCGACGATCAAACGGCAAGCTATTCATATCTACCACTTACCGCTGTGGGCGGCTATCTCAGGAGGGGGGGGGGCACTATCGTGTTTTCAGCATTATCGGCAAGAGGGAACAGGGAACTGTTCCCTCTTGCATTATCCCAGCATTATCGGCAAGAGGGAACAGGGAAAGTACGTGTGAGAGTACACCTCCCGCGGGCCAAAGTACGTACTTTGGCCCGCGGGAGGTGTACGCCAATAAGGAGGTGTACGCTCGATCGCGCGCCCTTATCTTGCAGTGGTGAGAATCGTACGTCTTGGCTAGCCTTTGAGTTTCGTTTGAACAATTCTGTTGTAGTTACCGGGCGCACAAAGGTCACTGCAATCGTTGCACAGCCTCTGTTTTCAAAAAGGGCACGCTTTTCAGACACAGCGAAGTAACAACTGAGGCGCTTATTCGCATTATTCTGTATCTGTGAGCACTTTTCGTGCTTCTTTTGGGCGTGAAAAACGCGGGGCACCTTTCGATGTGCTTGCCATTCAGCGCGTGACCTTCCAATTTGTTGCTATCACGTTCATTACTTCGCCTTGGTGGCAAAGTTGTGACTTTTTTATGAGTGGACTACATTGGCGCTTTCCTTTAGGAAGTTAGAAAGATTCTAAGGTGAGAGATCATTCATTGAAGCTGTCTTGCCATTCATGTCAAGCGGTTTCCTTCGATGCCACAGTGCCTTCATTCTCCTTTTTCACCTCATGTTCAGTGTTTAATGCAGTATGTCTCATGTCAAGGCGATCTAGAATTGTGGCCCACAGCCTCTATATCATGAATGTAATTGAAGGCGTATCAGCGTATTCAGCCTTTCATTGAGAGCGATTTTATTAGTTCTGAAGTGAAACCTGTATGAATTCTAATAGAAAAAACGAAAGGAAGAATTTAGACTTGATTTCGCGCCCATTCATTTTGTAATAGGCATGCGATGCTAAAATAGTGTCATGTACTGTCATCGTCAGAAGTTTAAAGACAAGAAAGACAAGTCAGAAGTTTAAAGCTGAACTCCAATGCTTCGGCAAGCAGCAACAAATTTATATTTCTGGCCTGTTCTAAAATGCGCGACTAACAAGTCAAAGCCATAGTCACATTTCAATATCCATCGAAATGGCCCGGAAGACAGAAAAATATACAGACGAGGGTCCCTTAGTGAAAAACTGCAGTGGAATCGTCAGTGAATAATAGTTTACAAGAAGTATAAAAAAGAAAACACCGAGCAAGTAAACCAAAAGCAAGAAAACGCCCAAAGGAAGTTTTTGTCAAAGTACGCGTATTGAGACACAGTGGCAAAGTGCAATAACCACAAACAAACAAAAATATACTTACAACGCCAATTCTGTATTGTCACGATCAGAAACAAGAAGCTATAAAAGTGGTGATAAGCTCACATAGGTAAATTTAGATTTGCAAGTAAAAAAAGCTTAATGACATGTTTTGAAAAGAGGACGAAGCTTTCATAGTTAAATGTGAATCATTCTACAATTTTATGGTCCTCAATGTCGAGGTCATTCGCCATAGTTAGTATATGTATAATAGTCAAAATGAAGCAGGATCTGTGCGCAAACCTTGTATTATTTTTACTGCTGAAGTAAAGGCGGTGCATTGATGAAGAAGTGGAGGCACTTGTAGTACTGTGCAGTTCGACCGAATATACCTACACAAATTGCGGAGAAATTCAGTTTCCACAGACCTAGTACTATAGTCTCTAAACTTGTGACACCGACTAAACTTTTGATGCCTCATCTGTAACGACATCTTTTGAAGTCACTTCTATTATGCAACAGAGGTGATATCGGCTCTTTGAAATGTTTACATCAACTTGTTCACCCGATCATCACTACATCACGCATGCTCTGCCAACTAGATGTGGTCACAATTTTATTTGAAGCCATGTTTTGCGCCCCAGCATGATCAATTAAACCATTTTTTCCTGTGACTTATCGAATACCGAAATGATCTGCCTCGCGTGAAGTGAAGGTGAATCTGGTTTCATAGAAGCGATTGTATAATATATATGTACGGATTCTTTCATTTTGTATTTATGTATCTCTGCACTGCGATAACCCTGCATTAGGCTGCAGTGTTTAAAAATGAATAAACAAACAAAAATAAATAAATAAATAAATAAGCGCACGTCAAAGGCAACCTGACACATGGAAACCGTTCTGGATCATAGACTGTAGCACGAAAGTAAACGTAGGTTTAGAATTAAGTACGCGATAATTAATAAGCGTACGTCCTAAAAGTTATACAGAGGCAAAAACGATGGCAGATTGTGACGTACAAATTTTTACGCTGTTAAGTGGAAATCTCGCTTTCATAGACAAGCAAAAATATACAGACAGAGGTATATTCTCACATACAGAGAGCGATGTAACACGTACTAAAAAGGTGACAATTTTATCTAAGAATTTGAAACCCGATATAGGTTCCTGTATTCTTTTTTTTTTCTCTAAGGTGACGAAAAATTGACGAATCGGGGTCGCGCCCGAGACTCTCTGAGAGGATTTAAAGAAAGGGCTCCATTTCCACTCCTAACATATCGGTTTGCCGCGAGACATGCTTCCGAAAGATATTTCCAAATCTCAGCAGTAAAAAAAAAAAAGTGAAGAAGTATGCTAATGCAATGTGTCCTGCATCATTACTCTGATGAACCTCGGTTCGTATTTAATTCTATCACTTCCTTTTTGCGTTTTTCTCTTGCGATTTGCTTGGTTATGAAATAAAACAAATAAAACGCTAAGAGAGGGACACGCGTGGGTGTACGGGCAGGAAACTTGACCATCGGGGCTACGTGACTAGAGAAGTTCAGTCAGGGAACGCTTCGAATTACGCGAGAGTACGCCACTGCATTCATTTTCATGAATCTCGTTCGCCCACGCTAGTCTTGCGTATGTCAACCGCAGCGCACATAGAATCCTGCTCTGCTTCTTCTTCTCGACTTTTTCTGTTCGTTTTATCTTTTTCGTCTTTTTCTGCTGGACGCGCTATAGGGCAAATCTTAAGACATCTACGCCTTCAGACTGCGCTGGTCATGCACTTGGTATGACTCCAATAATGCACGACAGGCTTTGCCGATCAAGTCCACTGCTGCACAGCGGTAGCGGTCTCTGCTGCCGTCTCCATTAATGCAACGTCTTCTTTCTTTTTCTTCGACGGGAAGTGTTCATGCATTCAAAACGAGAGGAAGAGATATATAGAGGGCATTTTTAATGATATTCCCGGAAATGTTTGCCCTGTTTAGCGCCTGGCTCGCCAGGGATGTGGGGTGATGACCATGATATACACAATGACCACATATACGCCCAAAATAATACGTAGTCACAAACACACATATGCACACAAAATAGTCATTCAGAAGTTTCGCTAAGTCAGGTGGTCTTCGAAAAACACAAGGCCTGCGCTGAAGGCGCAGCACAGGCACAGCAAAATCTATTACAGCGGCCTTTCAGAGCCTTGTCTAAACACTCATTGGGTAACTACTGCAAGTCACGTAGCACGTGACTGATACTCCTACTTCTAAATTCACATATAAACCCAAAAAAGTGGATGGAGGGAAGGCCGTTGTGGTAGCTCAGTGGTTAGAGCATCGAACGCGTTATTCGAAGGTCGGAAGTTCGATTCCTGCTCACAGCTGTTATTTTTTCACCCACTTTTCTTTCTTCTTATTTACATTCCACTGGTTCTAATAACTACCCCTGTACATTGGCATTACTGTCTGTTCGATCTCATATATATATATATATATATGTATATATATATATATATATATATATATATATATATATATATATATATATATATATATATATATATATATATATATATATATATATATTGAGAGAGAGAAAACTTTTGAAGGGTATTTCTTTAGTTCCTCTGCGAACTTATCCTACCTATATTAGTGGTTCACGCTTTTAAATGATCACCGTGATCCCGATGAGGTCAAAGTCGTGGAGTTCACGGGGAGCTGTTAAGAGTGGCATCGTTTGTAAGTTTTAGAGGGGCGCTGTCAATAGAACTCTAGCCTCGTACGTAGCGTCCATCTACGAACAAAAAAAAGAAAAACAAAACACGTAATAATCTCCTAAAAAACGATGGCGCAACTGGTCATTCACCTTCAAAATGTGGAATGTCTTAATACTTGTATTTATCGTTATTGCTTGTTTTATCTTCCCGCTCTTTGCACGACAGAGACTATTTCTATCGTGAAAAAAAAATTGAATTTCACTCACACCATTTTACCCAACACTGCTCTCGCCATTCCTGTATATCTGCAAAAAAAGATGAAGAAATAACCCTTGTTGCGTGTTGTTGCCCAATAGTATAGCAGCCGTTCACACAGTTTCATAGAAACAATGCTCTTTGACGCCCTCGAAGAGCTTGGAATTCACTAAAGAATTCCCTTTCCTCCTATGAACTCTCGTAGTTCGACTTAGACTGACTAAACAATCCATCGTCGCGGATGTTCCTCCGTAGTTCCACTGCCAGCTCCGTTCGTACCGAGCAGCGCACATTCCCCTCACACTTCGATATCGCCGCGCATCTCTGTGCGGGCATATACAATATTCAGTGTGGGGCGTTAAAAAAAGAAATATACATAAAAGTACCCCGACCCGTACCACAAGTACAACGGGTTATATATATATAGTGGCAGCGGCGAATCGCCACGTCAGGGATACGCCGTTGCACTCTTTCGCACCATTCCAGCTCGAAGCAGGCTCGGCGCGCCCGACCAACTAAGAGGAGATAGGCTCACTTGCAATTCAAACGTCTCTTCTTCGCGACTGCCACAAAGCGGGCACACTGGTGCACAAGCACACGTGCGCACACGCAAAGGCCATACAGGTAGTACCCATTTGTTTGTATGTCTATCCCGACTGCGGATATAAAGAAAACGCTGCTGCCATGGGATTCGCGAGCATTTCGTGGGGACGTGATGGATGACGTATCGATGCGGGGACTTTGCGCAATACTTACTGCACTGTTTTTTTTTCTTTGGCCTCTATTCCTACTATGCCAACTGAAAGTCCCCTTTTTCGATGCGACGTCTGTTTAAGTTACGTTTTCGTGCTGACAGAAACAAACATTGCTCTTCACAGTCATAGCATTTTTTTTTTTCATATTGATCAGTACCTGTTACCGAGTGGTTTAGCGGGAGTGGGCAAAGATAAGATAGGGAAGGCGTATGAACGTTAACGGAATAGCCGGAGTTGTAGAGGTTAGCCCGAGTTAAGTGAGCATGTAGCTTGTAGCTATTGTAAATTGTGGAAGGGGTTTGGGGATAATATCGATAAAAGACCGAGAAAAACGCTGCACGCATGATGATGATTATAATTATGACGACAATGATGACCGTCATGATTGTGAGTATGGTGATGATTATATAGCTTGCTGCTATGGCGGAATGAGGAAGTCATTTGGAGGTATAATAGAGATAAGACAGGGAGACGGAGGTCGCATGAATAATGGCGATGATGCGTGATGATGACCACTAGTTTTATGGTTAGAATCCCTACGATCAAAGTGATGGTAGTGGTGATGATGGATGGTGCGCAGTCTACGGCACAGTCTGTAGCATTTGTCTACCGAGCAAATCTACACCTGATGGTGTTTCTAACCTTCAAGAGACATCGGATCAAGGGTACTTAAAACTTGTATAAAATTTGCTATGTGAACTTAGCGATTTGGCGCAATCTTTATCCACTGGCAACAGCTTTGTATTCCTTTAGACGTTGTTTTTCTCTTAAAAAACATACCGTTAAAAATGTGCAATGTAATTCAATAAAAAGCAACTCGCACGCCACTGTGTGAGTTGACGGACATATAATAACACATCGCAATTGTATGTATGCGTGTGTGCACACTTTCTTTCTTTCTTTCTTTCTTTCTTTCTTTCTTTCTTTCTTTCTTTTGTTCTTTCTTTCTTTCTTTTCTGTGGAAGGAGGCACCACGGAGGATACACTGGTTTCTCCGCAGGCGTATAACCTGACATGAACGATGGACGATGCGCGCAGACAACTCCAGGACAGCAGAAAAAAAAAAATCAAATTTGCCTTCACCAGCACTAAAACAATTGAGCCTTCTCCTCTTGCACGAAATTTGCAGTAACTGCGTGCACATATACACCGATGGTTCAACCACAGTGTCTACTTCTGGTGGTGCGGTAGTGATACTAGCTCGAGAAGAAAAAAAATCACAGCATATCCACGGAATGAATGAAGATGAGTGAGGCGAAGCGTCCGTCAGCCCGTCCATGCTCCCGTCCATCCGCGCGACCATCCGTGCGTCTGTCGATGCGTCCATCCTTGAGTCCGTCCATCCGTCTTTCCGTTCGTTCGTGCGTCCATCCGTCCTTCCGTCCGTGTGTCCATCCATCCGTCTGCTAGTCTCTCTGTCTGTCCGTCCGTGCCATCTAGTGAACACTCCAAGTACCGCCATCTCCCATCTCGCAACCCCTGTGGCACATACCCGCTCTAGAGCGGGTGTGTGCCACCGTTGGCTACATACATACATACATACATACATACATACATACATACATACATACATACATACATACATACATACATACATACATACGGAGGAGGAGGAGGAGGAGCGACAGACCCACGCCATAAGGAGCTTCGCCCCTAAAATTATGGACCATCTTCCCAAAGGGAATCATGATGGGATGGGAAGCAGCAGCGGTGCGCATGGCGTTGACCCGGTTGAAACTGGCGTCGACGCGGGTCCTGGAAGGACGGTCTGAAGCGAAACTCTTTGTACCGTTTTTTGAAATGCAAACACACGGGAGGCGGGTTGGGTTTCGTGTAAATTTTATCGCAGATAAACGAGCCGAAACACACGACGTGCAGTCGAGAGTTGCGGGCCGTGGAAGGGGTGAAGCGAGAGAGAAGTGTGCTGCCGGGAGGCGAAGGAGCCGCTAGCTGCGGGCGCTGCGGTGAGCGCGCTTCTGGTAAGGGAGAGAGTGACGTCAGTGCGCACCTGCGAGGGAAGAGTGTGAGGAGAGCGTGAAGTCAACGCACAGCTGTGGCGTGACCTACTTGGCACTGCTCCAACACCCGCGGCGAGGGGGCGCGTTCGTGTGGACGCACCTACGTACGGCGTTACAAACGTGAGTCAGTGAGCTGCTTTGCATCTGAAACCCTTCGAATCAAGCTGCTGCATCTACAGCGGCATAACTTGCGACTCTGCACGGTGTCCTAGAGTACATCACATCCCGGAAACCGAGCAAATGGTTGTCTTTTCCTACTCAAAACCA